>NW_028252165.1:0-10327 GCF_964263255.1 Lissotriton vulgaris
AATTTGCGCTATGTGCAGCATCAGTTAGAGGAAAGAGGGCCTGCATTGCAATGGAATTATGAAAGGCTTACTGGGGCACCATCATGCCCAGGTACATCTAAAGGGTTTTGGAGGCACAGGGCCAAATGTATTTTTGGGGCTCATGTTTGGAATAGCTTTGAATTTATGATCCAATTTCAGCTGTTTCTTATCCTCTTTGGGCAGGTCACTGACACTGTCCAGACACACTCTTCAAAATTCTAAATGTGTTTCCATCTAATATCCAGGGATAGTGAAGTATTTTAAATATTGTATAACAGCAGCAGCTCACTAACATTCCTTCAAATAGTCCCCGTGATACGCTCCTATTTCTCATATATGAGAGCCTGTTGTGATCTAAAAGAAAGTGTTACTTTTATGGCTCTTTTTAGGAAGAAGGAACACTGCATTCTTCTTGAAGAGTCTTTTATTTAAGATAAGGAACAGCATACCCCCAGCAGCCGTCTATCCAGAGCAACGTCCGCTTCTGTCTACTCGACTCCAACAAGCAGGATCTAATAGTAGAAGCATCTGGTTGCCAGAATGCAGTTACCAGGAAACACACATGACATAGTAGATAGAACATAACATATGCTTCTGTTTAGCAATTTAAAAAAATGAATAGGATAACATTGCAAGGATGATGTCCACAGGCGTATAGAGATTAAGTATTCTTTATTAGTTTAAGCACCAACACATACGCTCCGTGGTGCAGAGCGCACAGCCTGCCAAGCCTGCCTCCAGCTGTCATCTGTCAACATTCCAGGAATGACAGCTGGTGACGTGGGCGCTGGGAGTACGGTGTCCTAGAAGGGACAAGTGTGATCACAACACATCCTCCTCCTAGAGGGAGGAAAAGCAACCAGGGAAGGGGAAAGGAAGAAAGTAGAGAGAATAGAGAGAGAGAAAGAGTGAGAGTGGGGAAAGGGAACAAACAGTAAATGAGCTGCAAAATTTTCAAAACATATATCAATTGTGTGGTTAAAAATACATTTCAAAGCTACTCACAAACATAATCTGACAATTTAATAGGTGGCAATATTCTCCTTCCTGTTCTGCTGGTGGCTTGGTTCAAAGCTGGATCAGGAGCCTGTGGGGATGGTAACCTCCTACTTATTCTACTTGCATCTGTCCTACCCAGCTCACAGCGATTGGAAGAAGTACTGTCCAACTCGAGATTGGGAAACCCAGTGGTGTTGGATGCTTGTGGTTCTTCATCAGTCTCTTCATCTGACCATTAAGTACATGCCCTACCTAAACCTTGTGTCTGTTCTTGGACCACGTTATCAGGTCTCCCTGTTTTGTTTTTGCACTGTGACAGGGCGGAGAAATGCTACACTTTGCCATCGCTGAGCAAGGCTGAATTGCAATACACCTCCCGTACTACTTGTGGCTCTGTGTATCTATTGTTACCCTTGCTTACATGTCCACTTCTCTTTACCCTCACAGTGTCCCCAACCTCCAGAGTAACTGGTCTGCAGCCGTGTTTTTCATCATACCTTTTCTTGTAGTTCGCTTGTGCCAACTTCAATTTCTCCTCAACCTGCTCTGTAGACCGGATAACTCTTTTCGCTGCCTTGGCCCATCCTACATTATCTTTACACAAAGGTGTCCTGCCCCGCATAAGTTCAAAAAGACTGTGGCCAGTCGTAACACATGGTGTGATACGATACGCCCACACCGTTTTGCACACCTCCTGCCTCCATTTCTTGTTATTATTTTTGGCCAACTGAATAATCCCTTTTATGACTCTGTTGAACCTCTCCACTGCTCCGTTGCCAGCAGGGTGGTACACTGATGTAGTTTTGTGACTCACTTTGTTTCTTCGAATAACATTTTTAGAGGTGTCAGAGGTGAACTGTGGGCCATTGTCATTGACTAAGGTTTTGGGAAGACCTTCTCGTCTGAAAACCTTGTCAAGAAATTTCACCACATTGACCGCATCAGGTTGGGTCAAGAACTTTACTTCTGGCCATTTGGAGAAGTGATTAATGAGGAAAACAATGTACACTTGTTCCCCATTGTCCATTACCGGTCCCATGATGTCTATCCCTACTCTCTCCCACGGAATGGATGGGCAGGGTATGGGTTGCAATGGTGGTCTAAAGGTCACTTGAGTTTTATCAGAGTTTAAACATGAGGAGCAGTCCCTGACAACCCTTTCAACTTCCAAGCTTACCCCTGGCCACCAGTAACTGTTCTTAACTCTGTTCTTAGTTTTAGCTATTCCCAAATGCCCCTCGTGGCAAATGTCCAGTATCCTTCTTCTTAGTGTAGTGGGTGGTACAACTTCCCCCCCTTAGCAACAACCCATTTTCATGAGATAGTTCATGTTTCACCTCCCAAAAGGGCGTTAGTCTCTCTGTTAAGGTACTCATTGAGTCCCAACCTCTTTTTATCATTTCAATTACTTCACACAACGTCTTGTCCTTGTCCTACATTTCATTCCTCGAGCGAAATCCCCTCTAATTCTTCTCTCACACTAGCGACACTCTCTTCATCACTATCATTAAACCTGTCACGTTCTGGTAATGGCATGCGACTTAAAAAGTCCGCCACAACATTCTTTAGCCCAGGTACATATTCCACAACATAATTGTAATCCAGCAATCTCATGGACAATCGCGCCAGCCTTGGTGACGCATTGTACAATCCTTTAGTTGTGAATACCTTTGTCAAAGGTTTGTGGTCGCTGCGAAGAATAACACTGCCACCCCCAGACAAACTGTCTAAAGTGCTCTAGTGCCCTTATGCACACCAATGCCTCACGTTCAATGTCTGAAAAAATCTCCTCACTCGGGGTCAAGGAGCGTGAGGCAAAGGCAATGGTACACTCCTTTCCATTGACATCTCTCTGGGATAGTACTGCTCCCAATCTTTTGCAGCTTGAGTCTGTTGTTATTACATTCTGAAGCATAGGGTCAAAACCTTGTAATGGAACAGTTGAGCATAGTTCCTTCATCAATGCTGCGAAAGTACTGTGGCACTCATCATTCCATATGTACTTGTTCTTTTCCTTTATCAGTTGGCTCAGTGGGTAATTCTTGTGAGAGAAGTTCTTTATGAACTTCGCATAGAATTCAATCAATCCTAGGAAGGACCTTAGTTCCTCCCTGTTTTTTGGCTCAGGTCCATCATTGATGGCTTCCAACAGCTCCTTCTTGGGACAAATACCTTCTCCTGATATCTCATGCTCCAGGTAATTCACCTTGCGACATGCAAACCTGCACTTCTTGTGCTCCGCCGTCAATCCCTTTGCTGCCAGAGTTTCCAGAACTTGATGGACCTTATCGTCGTGCTCTTGTCGAGTCTTTCCCATGACGAGGATATCGTCCTGAAACGTTAGCAAGTCCGGAATGTCTGCAAAGATGTTCTGCATTAGTCTCTGAAACATCGCAGCGGCTGATGCCAAACCAAAAGGGACTCTGTTGAAGCGATAGCATCCAAAAGGCGTCACGAATGTGGTGAGATTCTTACTCTCTCTCTGGAGAGGTACCTGGTGATAGGCGTCCTTCAAATCTATTGTCGAGAACCACTTCACACCCTTTGTTTTGGCTAGCATTTCGTTGATTCTCAGCAAAGGATACTGTTCCACTACTATGCTCCTATTTATATCACGCAGGTCGATGCACAATCTCAAACTGCCACTTGCCCGTTTTGCCACAACTAAAGGTGCTACCCATTCCGATGCTTCCACCCGTTTTATAACACCTTCCTTGAGCAGTTTGTCAAGTTGTTCCTTCACTTCTTCCTTCACAGAAAAAGGCAAGTTGCGTACTTTGTGCATAACTGGTACAACATCCTTCTTTAGTACAATTTTGTGCGTATATCCCTTGAGTGTCCTTATTTTCCCATTGAAGACACCTGGGAATTTTTCCTGCAAGGCTTTACTGTAACTCTCACTATCATCCACTACTAGAACAGGGTCTGCTTTGCTGGGATCAAGTTTTATTCCTAGATCCCCTTGGTCCATCCAGCCCAAAACAGACGATCCTACTGCTGACACATAGAGCTTGCAAACTGACTCTCTTCCTTTGAAAGCAAATTTCAACTTCCTAAATCCACAGACTTCCATAGGGTCATTATTGAATGTCTTTATTTTTATGTCTGCTTTATCTAGATGTTTTCCTAAATGCGGTGCAAACTTTTCCTTCCACACCTCATTATTTACTATTGTATACAGAGACCCAGAGTCCGCTACAATGCTGATCTCAATTCCTCCTATTGTCATCTCACATACTGGCTTTCTGGTTCTTGTCTTCTTTTCATTCCCTACACTCTTAACACATTCATCTTCGATATTAAGTATGAACAGATTTTCTTCTTCGTCCTCAGTCGCGTCTCGACTATCAGTTTCTTCACATTCCACCATTTTTATTTTGCTTGCACCCTGCCTGTAGCATACTTTTTGGAAGTGTCCGACAAGGCCACAATTCGTGCACTTTGCACCTCGTGCTGGGCATCTTCTGTCATCTGCCATGTGATTAGTGCTCCCACATCTGTAACAGCGCAGTCTGTCACTGTATTGTGTTCTTCCTTGCACCGGTCTGTAGCTTTTGTAGGTCTGGCCTGTCTTGCTGTTTTTTTTAACATCAGTCACTTTATTTACTGTTCCACCTTCCTTCTTCTCACTGTTTTCTGCAATAACAGCTTTTGTACACCTTCCTGTTAGTTCCGCCTTTTTTGCAATGTCAATTATATTCTGTAGGGGGTATTCACCCTTTGCCCACAAATTATCCTGGATGTTGCTGTTGGAACCCTTCATAACAATTTGGTCCCTAATGAACTCATCATGCAAGTCCCCAAAGTGGCAGTTTATCGCCAAATTTTTCAATGCCGAGACATAGTCATCAATTAACTCTTCTTTACCTTGTTTTCTATGGAAAAACTTGTACCTGTCCACACCCACACATACAGTTGGCTTGTAGTAGGTGTTTAGGTCATCTATAGCGTCTCAAACACATCATTTTCTCCTTCTCCCCTAGTCTTTTTGTCAATGCTCTTGTACACTTTAATTCCTCCTGCTCCAAGACTGTGTAGTAGTATTTTGTACTTTTTTTCTGCCTTGAATTCATCATCATCCTCAAAGCTTTAAATGTACTTTAAGAAATACTCCCTCCATTCCTCCCACTTCACCTCTGATTCACCTTTCCCTGGGAGGAATGCTTGTGGTGGTGTCAGATTCCATAAATATCCTGAAGCCATGAGTCTTTTCCTTCTTATAGTCCTTTAACTTCTATATTTTCCTCACTTCCTTATTTAATTATTATTATTTTTTTCCCAATTTTATTTTCACTTTTTAAGATGTGTTTGTGTTTTCCACTGCTAGAGTCACTATTTTGCTGTGCAGTGGTTACACTTCACTCACATAGAATAGCTGTTAAGCGTGAATACACCCTGTGCACTATTTGTCCTCGTGGTGATTAGTTGTAGATGCACATTTTTCTCTCTGCGCTGTGTGACTATATTTTTTAACTGCTAATTTTTTTCTTATTTTGCGGCTTGCTTCCTTCAAATTACAGTTTAATTTATTTCTTCAACATCGTAGCATCTGTATTTGCCGGCAAATTTCTCGTCACTTTCCTAAGATGGCCACCTGCGTGTGACGTAGACGCACTGGTTCAGCTGTGTGAAGTGTCAAAAATGAGACGCTCGCACAGCTGACAGTGACCGTTTTTCATCGATGTGCATTCGGCAGTTAGCGCAACTGCTTCAGACGGCTTGCCTCAGATTTTTTCCACAAATTATACTGGTGTCATTAGTTCCCAACCGATCACGTTACATGTAGATAATTCGTTCGATGCTACACTTTCTTTTACCACAATATATTTCCTCACACGGAGCTCCTCTTCTGTTCTAACTTTAAAATTCTCACGATGATCACTCACCAGAAGGTCTTTGCTGGTTATTTTCTTTTATTTTTCTTTGTATTTTTTTTATCCTGCTCAAATTATTTCTTTACAGCCTCTTCGTGTAGAAATTTTCCTCAGTATTATTTCCTAATTTTTTTCATATGCTGTAAATGTGGGTCCGTGTGTTGGTGCCTCGTCGCCCACTTTGTAAGGAGTTGAGATTAAGTACCGCGCGGTGCCTGCTGCTTTGTTCACGCAAATGCAGGGGGGTACCATAGGTACCCCCCATGTGCATCCCCCACCCCCCCTTCACCCAGGGGGCCCACAACGGGCCCCCGAAGTGAAGGTCCGTATGCTTTTCCACAGTGGAAAAGCCGCCGCGGAAAGGCATACATCTTACACCATGCTAATATGGCTGGTGGTGTCTGATAGACACCGCCAGCCATGTTAAAGCTTTTCCGCCGCGGTGGGAAGGCGACCGCGGCGGAAGAGCTGCGGACAGATTTCCAGACCCACCGCCATCCTAATATGGCGGTAGGTCTTTTGTTGCTCAGCAGCGGTTTTCCCGCCTCCTCCGGGCCGGCGGTGGCTTCCGCTGGCCCGGAGGATGTAGGAAAACCGCGATCCTAATCTACCCCTTAGTCTGGAAAGTTCCTTGGTGGTACTTTTGGATGAGCACTGAGCTCTCTTTTAGGAACACTACTGCAACTACTTTCACCCGGTTTGGATTTGGAATTCAACCACTCCCCCACCTCTGTTTCATTGTACAAGGCCACGCAATTGGCATTCCACCACTTCCCATCAGAAAGGTTCAGGAAATCACCACTGATTAATAATTTTTTCCTAGGATCAGACAGTTTGGAACTACCCTGACTCTGGGTGTAAGGGTAGTTCCTAACTGCACTCTTACATACGTCCCTAAAACAAATGTCCTCGGTTTTTTGACTAACTTGTCATTGTTTCTTTGCTCATACAAACATTGGTAATTTTCTACTTTCGCTCTTATTGCACCTTCATTGATTAACTTCCTTCCACTTCTCCCCATCCACGCTGGCACAGCTATTGAGTATGAAACCTTGCCCTTCAGTAAACAAAAAGGAGTTGCTCCTATTACAGAGTGTGGTGTACTTCTGTAATTCCACAAAAAAATTTCACTAGACTTTTCCAACACACATTGCTTTACACAGCCATCTGAATACATTCACCTAAAACACAGTTAAAGCATTCTATTAAACCACTACCCCTTGGATGATAAACTGGTGTCTTTAATTGTTTGATGCCCCATTTTTTAAGAAACTCAGTAAACTCATTAGACACAAATTGAGGACCGTTATCAGACAAAATTTCTGCAGGACATCCTTCTCTGCAGAAAATTTCTTCACAAAAATCAATCACATTGCTAGTTTTGATTTCACGTACAAAGGTTACCTCTGGTCATTTAGAAAAATAGCCCATCAATACAATTGCGTACTTACTGTCAACACTTAAAATCTCAAAAGGACCACAAATATCTATAGCCACTCTTCCCCATACCTCCTTTGGTCAACTCGTATAAGGGCTGGACTGTTCCCATGAGGCACAGTGTCAAGGCTGATTTGCATATGGCCATGTCCGAACTGGGGTGGTGTGGAGTGCAAAAAAATGATGGATTTATGCGCAGATCTCTGTACTGGGGTGAATGTATGACATTGTTCTGTCCATGATTCGGTCCATCAACTGTTGTTTTGCGTATTGATTTAAACGGCATTCTCCTATGCTCCTGCACACCGCGTCCAGAGAAAGAAACCGTTAAAAAGTAAGTACGGTTACTTACTCAGTTTAACTCAATGTAAACTCGAAGTTCAAGTTCAAGTATTCCGATCATTCAGACACAGAATTCACGCCGCTGGGGGTCTTCGGCACTTCAATCAAAAGTATCCCACATATCAGAAAAAATTTTGTTCTCATAATTCCTTAAATAAATCATGTACCTTAGCTCTTCCAAAATGATTGTCTTCACAGGGTGTATCCCATCCTTGTCACCATTTTTCGGAAGAAGGAACACCGCATTCTTCTTGAAGAGTCTTTTATTTAAAATAAGGAACAGCAACCTCCAGCAGCTGTCTATCAAGAGCAACGTCCGCTTCTGTCTACTCAACTCCGACAAGCTGGATTCTAATAGTAGAAGAATCTGGTTGCCAGGATGCAGTTACCAGGAAGCAACATGACATAGTAGATAGAACATAACAGCTCTTGTATGAAATATAAACACATTTCTCTGCTAAGTGCCTGTAAATGACTGTCCCATATCACCCACATCTAAAATAAGCGGTATTTAAAATATATGTTTAGGAATTATTCAGGGTCACCAGGACAAGGCTCTATGTAGATCAGAGGTGGCTCTACCAGGGGGTTCCCTGAAAGTCTGGGGCACTGGGCCAGAGCCCACTTTTCCCATGCCTTAAAAGGTCTCTGAATTCCGTGCCCAGTCCGATTATGGCGCAGCCACCTTGTTGAAAACTGTCCTGAGAACTGCACACCAAGAGCTGCCACATTGAAAGACCCAAAACACTCATCAGCACCACATAAGCCTCAGCCAGTTTAAGTATTAAATGTATTCTGGCACACATGCACCACAGCAATTCCCGAAGTACGGAGCAACAGTAACTACTACCGATCCTCTCACAAATCCAACCAGTGTAAAATTCATAAGGAGGGGGGACACAACACTCATGCATAGCCTTTGAATGCCACCTCTCCTACCTTGACTCGGCTGGCCCACCCTGCCTCCAGTTCTCTATGCTTCCAAATGTTATGCTGATTGTGCCCAACGGGACACAGGAATCAGCTACCCAGAGCAGACAAAATTAAAAGAAATGAAAAATAGACCATGCACTGCCCCTGACTTGACTGCCCTGGCTTGTGTATTAAGGTTGCGTTCATCGCTCGCTTTGCATGTGCAGTTGCACCAGCTCCCTGGCAATGATCTGGAGCCTATATGTGGAGCATCCAACCTTTTGCTGAGTAACTCAAGTTTTACCACCTCTATTCTCCTTTTTCTCTACTCCAATGAATGGTGGGCCTGTCCACATCGCCAACACACGCCCTTCAGTACTTTCTCCTTGAACCTAAACTTTATTTCAACAAACAGAGCGACAGATGTAGCCAAACCCTGGTGTAGTAACCTTTTAATGACCTTCATAATTTACCAAAATTCCATGATGTGCTGCACAATGATCCCTTACTGATTCTTGAACATAAATAACCCAAATTGTACATTCTGGAACTATCGGCCAGATTCATCAAGCTAAATTGCACTCGCAAAGGGCCAGATTCTGAGAATCTGGCCCTTTGCGAGTGCATTTTTGCATTTGGGATTCATCATCCCAAATGCAAAATTCGCTATTAAAGAATTCGCACATTTGCGAGGACTTGCATTTAAGGAATCTCTATTTGAGATTCCTCAAATGCAATTCATGAACCATTTTAAAATTGCGAAATCGCAATTTTGGGCCGCTATTTACCGCGAGGTCAAACCTCGTGGTAAATAGCGAAAACTTAGAAAAATGCATTTAAATGCATTTTTCTAAGTTGCATGTTACACACACACGTCCTTTTGACATGTGTGTGCGCAACACCAATGTAGATTACATTTCAGGGGTGCTACATGGTGTCCTTTGGACACCCCTGGCACCCTTGAAATCGCTTCCTTATTTGCGATTAGCTAATTGCTAATCGCAAATAAGGAATGACTCCCCATTCATTCCTATGGGCCTTTGGGCCCATAGAAATGAATGGGGAGTTATTCCTTATTTGCGATTAGCAATTAGCTAATCGCAAATAAGGAATCAGTGGGAATCGCAAATTCAATTGCGATTCCTACATGAATCCCGTTTTGCGAGTCCTCAATAGCGAATCCTTAAAATTCGCTATTAAGGACTCGCAATTCCTTACCTTGATGAATCTGGCCGATTGTCTTTCATTTCAGGAGAGATATTCACTGGTTTACAGTGAAGCCCATCGTAATTTTTTTAAATCCTTGACCTGGTTTATAAATGTCATCATGGCCCAGCGCCAATATACAGTGAAGCCCATCGTAATTTTTTAAAATCCTTGACCTGGTTTATAAATGTCATCATGGCCCAGCGCCAATATACCTTCTGCAGAAAATTATAAGGCATCAACTCAGTAAAACACAATATTTAGTAAACATGTGTTTGTTAAAGGTGGCCCCCAAAATGAAATGTGAGACATCAGATGACCAGAAATACCTGGTTCCAGAACTTATAGGGTTATCGGATGTGGACCATCTGCTAATAATTGGGCGATGTCTCATCGAAAGTGTATAGCCATGTATGCACTCTAAATAATGAGCCTGTGTTTTGGGCAGAATGGAAAACAGCGAATGACAGAAAACTGACTGCTTACAGTGTTGGTTACCTCTTGGCTACCCCTACATTGCCCACCATTCCTTGCAA
>NW_028252166.1:0-71994 GCF_964263255.1 Lissotriton vulgaris
CAACAATTAGTTTTTGAGATATAAAGGTAACATGTCTGTATAGTCACCTAAAACAATACAAAATTATTGTATTATATATATGTACAATATTTACAGGTTTTTGAATTATACATTCTTTTTACAAGTCAATACATGCTAAAAAATATCTAACCACAACATAGGTGAGCAAAACAAAATAACGATCTGTGAGGGCCTCTTGTTCTTGCTGATTGTGTTAAATCTTACATATTACATTTTCTTGTTAAGAGAACACTATTTTGATTTGCATGGCAAGGCCCAATGGCTCGATGTCAGCACATGATTTCCTAGCGTTATTATCAAATCAGTAGCATATTTATTCAGCAACTTTTCGAAATCATTTGAGCAAAAGACACTAAATGTGATGTTTTGGACCCCACAGAAATACTCACAATTTCATAAATAACAACGGAAATGCCACAGCAATATTCCTATACTGGTTTTATTGATGTGCTCATAATTAGGGCCTAATGAGTCTTGCCATATATTAGAGATAGTAAGCACCTTTACGAACATTTGTACACAGTGTGCGCCAAATTAGAACACAGTAAATCCACAGTTTTGAGATCATAACTATAGGAACACTTGTGGATGAGAATAAATAAACGTACCATTTTAAACAAACACATAGACACACTAAGTAAGTGCTGTGCAATTTTTAAGAATACCCGGAGAACAAAAATAATTAATCTACATTGTTAATCGGATATGTGTCATCACTAAATGACAGAATACGACTTGGAATTTAACACAAATGCAAGTGTTCCCTATTGCCCAGTTCATTAGTCCTAAAAAAACAAACTAGACACGACTCCATTACAATGTCAGGTGTGTGTCCTTCAACTTTCAAGCTCATGCAGCTGAACAAATAAACAAAAGGATCACAGCTGTATTGAGGGTAACCACTTTTTTGTGGAAGCACATAGCTTCTACCCAATCAAGACATACTTCTGGTTCCCAACATGTGGTTGGAGTTAAAGGCCCTCTTGAGTGTTGCTCACATAATTTTCCGGCAACAGCTGCGGTGTCAAGCCAGATCATAAAAATCAAAAATGTGAAGATGCCCTAGACATAGAAGGAGGGCCGTACTTGACCATGACAGCAGAAGGACTATAATTACTGCATCCATCCACAGAGAAGAAAGATAACACTGACACATCACACCGAACAGTGAGATGACCATATATCAAAAAGAGAAAAATTATAAATTCTGAATTTTAGAGCTTGTGCACAGAAAGCTCTGCCCAGCCACAAGAAGCATGTAAACAGACAATAAGTGTCCCACGTCGCATAAGTAGCTCATTAAGTCTGCTTTAGTTTGAATGCAGAAATTTGCAGACATGCAATTATTATGGTAATGTAATGTAAGTTTAAAATTGGAGAGCGCACGATTACCCAAAGATGTCTTAGCACTAGTGGTTTACCACCAGAAGGTCAACAGAGACATCGCAAGTCACTAAGATTAACCAAGTGGCTCAGCAAAAATCCAGGTTTTTAGCTGCTTCCTGAAGTGCAGCAGGTTGGTTTGGCAGCGCAAAGTTAGAGGCACAGAGTTCCATAGTTTACTAGCACAGAAGGAGAAAGCCCTGCCTCCCCATCTAGCTTTGTTTATTCTAAGGACAGTTACCATTCTGCCTGAACTAGATCTAAGATTCCAGCTAGGAGAGTGCCAGGAGAGAACGTTCTGAAATACGCTGGTCCAGTTCGGTGTAGAGCTTGTGGACCAGACATAGGGGCTGATTATGATGGAGGATTTTCCGCATTCTTCAGGCCGGCGGAAGCCACCGCCGGCCCGGAGGATGCGGAAAATCCTCTGCGGACCCACCAAAGACCCACCACCACATTAGGATGGCTGGTGGGTCCTGGTTTCAGTCCGCCGCTTTTCCGCCGTGGTTGACTTACAACCGCGGCGGAAAAGCTGTAACGTGGCTGGCGGTGTCTATCAGACACCGCCAGCCACATTAGGATAGTGTAAAACAGATGCCTTTCCACTCAAGTCCGTCCGCGATCATAATGAGCCCCATAATGCCCTAAAACTGATCCTGTTACTAACTGGGAGACAGTGTAGACCCTGCAACGATTGAGAAATGGGAGCAAACTTAGGAATTTTCGGCAGCAGTCTGGAGGCTGCATTTTGTAGAGATTGCAATGTTTTAACCAGATCCTTTATGAGTGCAAAGCATTGCAATAGTCAAACAAGCGCCACCATAACTGTCTTTTGTAGTTCCAGAGAAATGAACAGAAATATCTTCTTTAAAGTCCTGAGCAAGAAAAAGCACGAAGAGGTGATTTGATTCATTTGCTCTGAGAAGAACAGTTTGGTATCCAAGATGACTCCCAAATTTCTAGCTTTCTGAGCAGGAGAAGGAGGGGAGCCAAGATCAGATGGCCACCATGACGGGTACCAGAAGGTGGAATGATTCCCAACAAGCAAAACCTTGATTTTATCTGAGATTACTTTCACCCAGTTTATATGCATACAATTAGCAATGTGAGACAGGCAATTACAAAAAATGTTTGCCTCCTCTTCAACATCAGATGATATTGACACCACGATTTGTGTGTCATCGGTGTAAGAAAAACCTAATAGCCAAATCTGGAGATGTAATTGACTAGTGGGGTAGCAAATACTGTAAAAGTGGGGCTTAGAGAGGATACGTGAGGCACCCCCAACTAAGGGAGAAGAGGGTTGAGCTAAAATCTCCCAGTTCCACTGCCTGCTTGCCATCTCATAAAAACGAGCTCAGCAGGGCCAGTGCTGGATTCTTAAAACCCAGTGTCTGGAGCCAATTTAGGAAGAGTGAGTGGTGGACTGTATCCAAGGCAGACAGGTCTAGTAAAATCAATGCTACCTTTCCACTGTTGTCAACCCCCATTCTCATTTCTTCAGAGGCGGCTACCATTACAATGGTTTGCTCTGAAACTGTACTTTGAGAATCAAGAAGCTGGTTAGCGTCCAAAAAAGATAGAATTTCATCATTCATAGCTCTCGCTAAAATCTTGGCTGGAATGTAAAACATAAAACCAGGGCTGCATCTACATCATTATGTTCCTGCTAAGCAGAAGGGAAAGTAGTGGTGATATACACATGGTTCATTTATCATAATTGTTCTTATTCTCTGTATATGAACTAAAACGAACACAGACACTGTCCCAAATACAAATGTGTTATAGAATTCAATGATGCCAAACTTTACATGTCGAACAAAAAGAGTTAAGGGCCACAGGTATCAAACATTTTTTGCATTCAGCCCGTTTACAAATGCAAAAAATGCTTTTCACGTGTAACAAATCCTATTTTGCTATTCGGTAGTTACCGAATCGCAAAATGGGTTAGCGATTCAGTATTTAGAAGGGGCGTGTTTAGGGTGACCCTTCAAAATACCGAATCATAATAGTATGTATAAATGTTTTGTGACATTGAATGCGGTTGCAAAACATATGCAATTTACCACCAACTTCAAGTCGGTGGCAACCCATTCGCAAATGTTTTTTAGGAGCAGGCACTAGTCCCACGGACCACGGCCTGCTCTTAAAAAATTAAATGTATACTTTTCATTTTTCACTTTGTAAAGTCTCCCATTTTCCAATAAGGAAAATGGGCTGCTTTACAAAAAAAAGATTGATATATTTAAAAGCAATCACGGATATTGTGGTCTGCTGACCCCAGCAGGCCACCATCCCTGTAAAGTAAGTATAAATTTATGTGCACAATTAATTAAAATCATTGCAATATACACAGTAAAAATTGACCTTTTAAAAAGAGAATATTCAAGTCTATTAAAAAGACAGTGGGTTTGTTGGTTAAAAGAACGAGGGGAATGTCACTTAGAGGGGATAAAGCTCAGACTTGATCAGATGGTAAAATCAAGGAGTTACTTTCTGTAATACACTTTACAAAACGTGTCACCATCTGAGGTGAGTCTCCCCTCATGCAAGCATCGAGTGCTTCTTGGCATGTCCTGATATTAAGAAGAAGCCAAATTGGTCTCAGCCAGAAAATTCTTTGGGCTCGTAGGTGTTGACAGATACACAAGATATGAATGAGGTTTTCCTCTTCCTGGTTAAAAAAAAGGCATTGGGAGGAGGCTTCTTTCTTATATCCTTGGCCAAACGTATATGCCTTCAATGGAAATAAGCCAAAGCGGAATCTCATTAGTTGAAGTTTTGTATGTGATTTCATGGAGGATGCAAGATAAGACGGTAGATTTTTCGGGGCATATAGTTTGGAGGCCCAAGAGCCATGGAAGAGCTGCAGTACCTGTTGCGCGTCAAGGTCATTTGATAGAATTTTTGCTTGCTTGGTTAAAAGCGTCGATTTCACCTCGATGGGCACGGGAGTTGACCATATGTCCTTTGCTTTGAGGGATTCGAGGCAGAATGTCAAATAATTATTCCACAATGTTTTAGGGTTGCTAAGCAGAGACCATATGCAGCTTTTTAAAGTGTGAGGGCTAGCTTGTTTCGTTTTTAGGCAATAGGTGATATATCTTGCGCTCATAATCCATCGCATGGAGGATAGAGAAAATTCTTTCCAAATTTGGGCATGGGAGGTCGAGTTTGGCAATCGAAAACCCCTGCGGTGACATGATGATTACTCTCTGTCTAACCAGTTATTCATTTTGTCTTTAAAGATTATTGCACCAAAAGAGATTGTAGGAAGGAATTTTGCAGTAATCAATTTTTTGGGGGGAAAATCTTTATTGACATGAAGGCATATTAAGCATTTATCGTGGTACATTCAGTCACAAATTTGTTTTTTTGACATAGAATATTCTCGTATCATGTAATATGTATCAAACAATTTCAAACATTGACTTTATCTACCCCCTAAGGCTAATGTAACCTTCGTATATATTCAATCCGTAGTCTCTGGGCTTTGTCAATTATTGTCTCGATCTCGTTGCTTAACATGTCCCCCCATCATAATAAACCTAGTAAAATTACCCCCCCCCAAACTTAAGCCATCATGTCTATTTGTGATACCACATCATTCTGCCCAAGTGTAAGCCTGCATTCCCTTCCATCACTGCTCAGTCACCTTGTTCTAGACCACCATTACATTCGGCCTTCACAGGCGGTCATCCCCTTGTCTTCCATTACTCATCTTCCCCTTCGGAGTCTAGGTCATCTCCCTCTGGCAGAGGTTCACATGTCTCTCCTCCATAGATATTCCAAGCTGCCCAAACCTTGTTCCATTTACGGGGGGAAGCTCGAAGGACATAAACTGCCCTCTCTGTAACCATTAGCGCATCCATATTTTTAGCCCATCTGTTCACCGTGGGTAGCTCCGGAGCCCCCCACTTCTGCGCAATGTCACGCTTAGCCACCGTCATGGCCAGTGTAGCCCAGATTAGTCCGTATCTGTCCAGGTCATTGGGATCCCAGATATTTAGGAGGCATTTGCGTGGTTCAGGCAAAACAGAGATTTTAAGTGTTTGGGAGATAGTGCGCATTACTTGTTTCCAGAATTCCTGTATACGTGTGTAGTCCCTTAATGTGTGAAACAGTGTTCCCTCCTCCCCGCAGCCCCGCAGGCAAAAGGGGTGTGGCGCTCTATGTATTTTATGGAGCAACGTTCTAGTATAATAGATGCAGTGTAAAATTTTAAGTTGCACCAGTCGGAACTTTGCCGAAATTCCCACCTCTTTCGGGGAGGCTAATGCCTTATTCCATTCTGACTCATCCATCTCACCTACTTCCCTTTCCCATTTTTCTTTCAGTTTCATTGTAGGGTCCTCCAGGTTGTTAACTAGCTTTTTATAGGTAAGAGAGGTCGCTTTGTGTTGCATGAAATCTGTTAGTAATCTATCCTCCAGTGGTGAGGATTCCGGCATGTCAGTGCCCGCTGGAATCGGCCGGAGTAGTGCGTGTCTGATTTGTACTTATCTATATGTCTCCGTGGATTTAAGGCCATATTGCTGCTGAAGCTGTGGAAACGTTAATACTGTGTCTTTGTCCCACATGTCCCCTACCGTGGAAATGCCTATTTGATCCCATTGCGCAAATCCTTTGCACATTCTCAGGGCCCCCAGTGACCTTGTGTCCCATTGCGGCGTCATTTAGTGATTTTCCCTTTCCAGCCCAATCGCGCCTGTGCTATGTGCCACAATGCCGCTGTGTGTCGCGTCGGACCAGTCAGATGATCAAGCTGTGGTTTATTATATAGCACCGGGAGCATGCAATCTGTCCCTAGCTGTGACCAATCTGCTCGATATGCTGGGTCGTCTCTCGGGCCGTGGAGCCATTGGTTGATTACTTTAAGTTGAGCTGCCCAGTAATATAGCTGTATGTTGGGCAGTGCAATCCCCCCCTCATACCAACTTTTCACCAGTTTGTCGTAGGCTATACGTGCCGGGCCATTATTCCAGAGCAGGTTGGAGACCAACGCCGCAATTTGTTTAAAGTATCGTGGTGGGACAAGATGCGGGGTGTTTTCAAAGACATAGAGGAACCTGGGCAGCGCCATCATCTTATATAAGGCTGCCCTCCCTAGGAGGGTCAGGGGTAGAGCTGCCCAGTGCTTAACGTCTGCACGCAGGCGCTCCATAGGTGGTTTCAAGTTGTTAATAAAGAAGGCTGGTGCATCCTGTGTGATAACAATGCCTAGGTATTTAAAGGAGGTCGTCGACGTCGCCAAAGGGAAATCTTCCTGCAGATTTGGTGCTGGGCCCTTCAGTGTGTATATCACTGATTTTGACCAGTTCAAAGTATATCCCGAGGACCTCCCGTGTGCGTTGCAGAAATCCAGCAGGGCTGGGATTCTGACATCAGGGTCGACCATATACACGAACATGTTGTCTGCTTATAGTGATACTTTATCTTCCCATCCTTCCTCCCATTTAATGCCTCTGAATAAGGGTGTCATCCTAAGAAGGATTGCCAAGGGTTCGAGTACCAACGCAAATAGTAAGGGTGACAAGGGGCATCCCTGTCTAGTCCCTCTGCCCAATGGGAATGTCAGCGAGATGTTGCCGTTGGCTACCACCTGTGCCACCGGTTTCGTGTATAGGAGTTGTATCCAGGCTATGAATTTCGGCCCAAAGCCCATGCGTGCAAGTACTTCAAAGAGATATTCCCATTTTACTAGGTCAAAAGCCATTTTGGCGTCGAGAGAGATAATTACTGCCTTTTCCGAGAGGAGGTGCATACGAGCCAGTACCCCATGGACCCTCCAGAGGTTCAAAGCAGTACTTCTATTAGGCATAAAGCCTGACTCATCAGGGTGGATTAGGGTATGCAGGTGTGGCAACAAACGGTTAGCCAGAAGCTTGGCCAAGACCTTGGCCTCTACATTAAGCAAGGATATTGGGCGATATGAAGCGCAATCAGTTGGTGGTTTTCCCGGCTTCGGTATAGCTATGATCGTGGCCGTGCGTTGGTCAAGTGGTAATTCCGCCCTATCCCTGCTCTCTTTATACATTTCTAACAGGGGTCTACTAAGCTCCCAGGCCATTGCTTTGTACCATTCCACGGGTAGTCCATTAGGGACCAATGCTTTGCCTGACTGTAATACCTGAATCGACAACTGTATTTCTTCCTCTGTCGGGTCTATCTCTAGGTCTTGCATAACCTCATGTGGTATACTGGGGATGTCGATTGCAGTTAGGGATGCCGATGCCATTTGTGCGGTGACGATATGTTCCGGGGTGTATGTATCTCGAAAGTGATTCGCTAAAGTGTGCACAATTTCCTCTGGGTGTGTCAGTACCCGGCCGTCAGCAGTGTGAAGCTTCTGAATACCCCTCGCTCCCCCCTTTCTCTTATCCAACCATGCCAGCATTCTTCCCGCTTTGTCACCTACATCATAAATTCTGTGTGCAGTGTTGGCGATGTAGCCCTGAACTGTCGTTTTGAGATGGGTCTGGTATTGCTGCTGCCTTAGTTGCAATGTGTGCGCTGTGGCTGGGGTGGGATTTGCCATGTGAGCAGTGTTCGCGTCGTTAAGTGTCAGTTCCATCTCTGTGAGTTCTCACCGGGAGTCCCGTTTGTGTCCTGTTATTGCTGCTATTGCCGCGCCTCTGAGGACCGTTTTGTATGCTTCCCACAAGACTGACGGTGAGGTCACCGTGCCCGTGTTCTCTGTGAGGTAATGTGTTGTCGCTAGTTTGAGTTTCTTTCGGATCTTAGGGACTTTTAGGTAATTCGGGTATATTGGGTAGATTCTGGCGCATTTCTTTTCCCCCGGTGGTGAGAGATAAAGTGAATGGTTAGTGGTCAGATACACCCCTGGGCAGGATGTCTATTTTGTCCACAGCTCCCAGTCCAACCCCCAGGAACAAAAAGTAGTCTATGCGAGATAGGCTATTGTGCACTGCTGAGTAGTAAGTGTATTGTGTCGCCGCGGGGTGTAGATGTCGCCACACATCCGTGATGCCCAAGGCTTCAAGAAAGTCAGGTAATGATGAGTTCCCTCTCGAACGGTCTCTGGTGGGTAAGGTATCAATCGCCGGGTCCATTATGGCATTCAGGTCTCCCCCTATGATCGTGTCCCCTTCAGGGAGGTCTAGGAGGAATTTACCCAGGGCATGCAGTGCTACGGAGTGAAGCACCGGGGGTATATATACAGAGACTACATTTAGCGGCTTCCCCTCCCATTGGCCATGTATAGCTGCGAAACGACCCTGTTCGTCCGCCACGCGGTGTGTAATGATAAAGGGCGACGTCTTTTTCGTTAGGATCCCTGTCCCCCTGGAACCGGTGGTGAATTCTGCATGTATCGCCATCACATTGCCGCGCCTATCAAGCGCTTTACATGTTGTCCCCGCCAGGTGTGTTTCTTGAAGTAGGACCAGATCTGGGCTCTGTCGCTTAATGGCTTGCAATACCAACCCCCTTTTTATTTTGTCCCCTAGGCCTCTGACATTCCAAGTTAACAAGCGCAGTGGGGGCACCTCTACCGTCCTGGAGTCACCCTCGGCGGGTGTTGCATGAAGTAGTCGGGTCATTAAATCGTCGGGTTAGTGTTACCCGTAATGTGACGCTTGGGTTAATGCAGACTTTATGTGTTATGATGGTGCACAGGCGTGTGGCTATACCTAGAGAGGTAGTGTAGCCTGTGGTTTGAGTGATGGCTAAAAACAGAAACGTGAACAACATAACTTTATCTCCATCCCCCCTCCCTACTCCCCTGCTCCACGGACAAACCCCTGCCCGTGTCCCCAACTTTGCAGAGTGCTTTAGTCTTTCCCCAACTATCCTACTTGCTCGTGGGGTTGGTGAGTCCCTTACAGGCACTAACTGTGCCACCCTTACTCAGCCGCAGCGGGACCCAGGTCCATCGTGTCACACCCTGCCCTTCTCAGATATAGTTAGACATCAGACCGGAGCTGGTTGTCCAGAGTCTAAGAGATCTTGTGTAGCGTTAAGCTCAGGTTCTTCCGGGCCATCCTGACGTGTCGAGTGGTTGGTCTGTCTGCTCAGTTGCTTGACGTTGCGCTGATTGGGTCGATCTCTGTGTGGACGATGCTGTTGCCCCACCTGTCGCCAACCATCAAGCCAGACTTGCGCCGCTTCTGGTTTGTCGAAAAACCACGACTTTCCATCGGCGACAATCCGTAACTTGGCAGGAAACAACATGGAATATGGTAGTTCCCTGGCTCGCAGTGCTTTCTTCACCTCCGTGAACGATTTGCAGCGTCTGGCCACTTCCGCCGTGTAGTCCGGGAAAAAGGCCAGAGTTGCGTTGTGAATCTTGACATGCGGGGAGACCCTCGCCGCTTGTAGGATGGCGTCCCTGTCCCTGAAATTGAAGAGTCTGGCCAGTACAGGTCGTGGAGTGGCTCCAGGTTTGGGTACGCCTCCCGGAACCCTGTGTGCTCTTTCCACGGAGAAGAAGTGGGATAGTCCTTTTGGTTGCAGTTTGGTTTTTATGAGGTCTTCAATGTAGAGGTCCATAGCACCCTTCTCCTCCGTTTCCGTAAGTCAGAGGATGCGTACATTATTTCTTCGAGAACGCCCCTCTTGGTCGTCCAGCTTGTCCTGTAGAAGCCTGGTGACCTTCTCCATACGTTCCATGGTTATTTGTAGTTCCGATGTGTCCTCCACAAGAGATTTCGTGACCACCTCCACTTGGGATACTCTTTCGGTCATCTTTTGAAAGTCTGCTCGCAGGAGCGTGACTTCAGAGGAGATGGAACCTACTGTAGTTTTGACTTCCAAGAGGGTTCTCATGATGTCCTCTAACGTTACCTTCTTGGTCCCCTCTGCGTCTTGGGAAGTCCCCGTGGAGTTCCGCCCACTGGACTGTGATTGTGCATGTTGGCTGTAGGCAAATTTGTCCAGCTTGGCCTGCGTGGATCCACTCCTAGTACCCTTGCCCGCCATGTCTTGGGGCTTGTGGGGATCGGTTTCGTCCCTCACTGCGTCGCGGTTAGGTGTTGCAATGAACTTCGTCTGGTGCGTGTGGGTCAGGTAACAGTGAGTCGGCGTGTAACCGTGACGTCTAGAGGCTGTGGGGAACTTGTCTCTCAGCCACCTCCCGCTGTGTAGTCTGTCTCGTCGCAATTTCGCTACGCACTGGTGGTAGGGTTCTTTTAGTGCTAACCGGCACTCCGCCCTAGTATTCGCGGTGAAAGTTGTTCCCCACTCTGTCTTATCGCTGCCCGCCTCCGATATTGCCTCAAGGAGGATGTGTTCCACGAGTCCCATGCGAGGCCACCGGGCCGGATCAAGGTTGATGCTGCACCATCCAGCGGGGCGCCCCGCTGGGTATTTGTCGCACTACAGGTGGGCCACGCGCTGAATTTGCGTTATCTGATTGTCCGGGGCCTTGACAGGGTGTCTGCCACTTGGTGTCTCGACCTCTGGCTCCTCACTGGCTCACTGGCCCCTCACTGTGTCTGGACTGCCGATTTTGATAGCGCAGGATAGGCGCTGCCAACCTCTCCTGAATTGCTTGTAAGGCGGCGGTGCGTTCGCCGGGCCCCCGGGGGTACCTGCCTCCACCGCCGCCGGCCGGGTTCTGTTACGTGGATCCGCACCATTTCAGAGGGCAAGCAGTGTCTTTATTGCCCGCTGCGGCCGCGCTCCGTTATCCGCTGCCGCTGCAAGCCGATCACTGTCTCTCTGGGGTGCGACACGGTCTCGTACCGTGCCGCCGGCTGCTTCGTCCTCCGCCCGCCTCCGTGGGGTCCATCTCCCTTCAGCTGTAAGGGGCAGATGCTGACAGGCGAAACTGGTGGCCGCACCCCCGGGCAGCGTCTCAGGTGGTTTGTTATCCGTGCCGGTCTCCTCCGTGCGTGGGATTGCGGTGTGGGCTGGGCGCCGGGAAGCGCCTCCACAATTAGGCCGGCCCGGCCTCACTTCCGCCGGGGCCGGAAGATCACTCTAGTCCGGTGCTTTCCTTCCGGACGCAGGCCCAAGTGCGCCAGTGGGTATCGGAGCAGCTTCCAGACTCCGTTGGTCTTCAAAAGCAGATCGGGTGGTACCGCTTCGAACCTGGACCCGACCGCCGCCGCTTCAGGTGAGCAATGAGCCGGAGTAATTTGTTGGATTGATAATTAGGCCACAGTGCCCTCAGGAGCTCTTACGCTATGCTGCCGCCATGCTTGGCTGCTAGCCACGCCCCCGCAGTAATCAATTTTATTAGCGAGACTAAGTCCTGGGAGTGCAAAGCGTTCTTCGTTCTTATGAAGGCCCCCTCCAGGCTACGAGCAACTGCCTGCATCTCAGTTGTATGCACAGAAGGTCTCCCTTTGTGATCGATCCAAACGCCCAGATACTAATATGCGGTGACAGTTTCCAGTGGCTTCCCTTCAATAAACCACGTGGTCTTTTTTATTTTTGCGGAAGATATTGCCATTGCTTTGGTTTTAGTAACATTTATCTCTAGCATATTGATGTTGCAGTACTGGGCGAGGGAGTCAAGCAGTCTTTGAAGGCCCACCTGAGTTTGGTCTAGGAGAATGGTATCGTCTGCGTATTGCAGAATTTGGATTTTTCTTTGATCAATTCCTGGGGGAAAGGCTCTGGAGCGGGACAGCCATTCAGGGAGATCTGTGAAGGTACAGATTAAAGAGTAATGGTGCAAGGGTGCACCCTTGTTTTAGGCCTCTGTTAGTATAGATTTTGTTAGAAGTAGACCATCTCGATGCAACTCTTACTTTAACCCAAGTGTCTGAGTGTAGGGTTATTAGTGCTTTCAATAGCGACCAAGGGATGCCCCATCTTGCCAATTTTTCCCACAGTTTAGGCCGGCTCATGCTATCGAAGGCTTTGCGAAGGTCGATGAATCCCAGGTACATCGATTTACCTTTTGCGGCTAGGGTGGTTTCCATCAAGTGGGCCATGCAGATCAGATTGTCCTCGATATGGCTGCCTCTTTGGAAGCCAGTTTGGGTGAAAGGGATTAGGTTGTTATTTTCCACCCATTTTGTAAGTGCCTTTAAAAGGATGCTAGCGTATGCCTTCCCGTCCACATCGAGTAGGGCTATCATCCGATAATTATCGGGATTAGAGCACAAGTCTTTTTTATGGAAGGGGACGAGAAGTGATCCTTGCCAAGAGGCCGGGATGGGGCCTCCCAGTATTGCGGCCTCAAAGAGGGGGTCAGTATCAAGGCCCATTTCTGGGCGGGGGCTTTGAATACTTGAGTAGGGATTCCATTGGGTCCAGGGGCGCCACCTGAGCGCATTTTATTTATTATTCCTGTTATTTCGTCTGTTGTTATCTTGACGGGGAAGATTGTATCATCCTGGAGGATTAATTGATCAGGAGAGGACAGGCTACTGCCATTTAAAGACACACAATTTATCCTGAGCTAAGAGTTCATAAGTATTAAGAAACAAATATCAAATCCAAGGATTCAAAGTGTCTTCATTTCATCTTAATTTATTTTCATTTTCCATTGAGTCCCATCTTCACCAGAAAAGAATTTTATAACCACTGCCAACACGTGTTTCGTCTTGGTCGTGATGACCAAAAGACTTCATCAGGGCTGTAAATATTATAATAAATATAATCATACTACTGTTCCACTTTAGTCAAACCATATAACAAGCATATAAGAATCAATCCTTATTAATACAAAGTGGCTTCAAAAACGATCAAAGTTTCACTACCATAATGTTCTTTAAGGGAGGGAGTCAAAAAGCTAAAGGACATTCAAACAATTAGTACATATATTATATCCTAGAAGTAGATAAAGCGTAAACAGTTCTACAGCAGTATTACATACTATTACACTTTAAACATTATAGGTTATATTACAGCTTCATATGTTCTGTCATCAGAATAGAAAACAAAATGGAAAAAGAGGAAAAGACACGGTATATCAGTAGAGAAGAGAATTATAAGTCATTTAATCAAATAGCCATTATGATGAGATGATGATTTCATGGGTCCCTAACGGACGTGAGCAGAAAAGGATAAAAGACCGTGACAATTAACACCAAACCACTAAAAAACCCAAGTTTCAAGTGAGAGAGCAGATCAAAAAGAATCAAGTGAAAGGTCGTAAGCACCGAAAGTAGAGCTGTCCTTGATAGCCCCATAGTGATAAAGTTGCACATAAATCATGAAAACACGTAAACGGGTTGAACGTATGTATATAAAGAGTCGCTCACCATGTAGGTAAAAAGGGAAGGTTATGTTGAAAACAAAAGAGAAATGCCTTCGTCCATTAACAGCATCAACTCTTAAACTGAAAACAAAAAAATAATAAATCAAATAATCACTAGTCAGCATATGGGTGAGAACCTCAAGTCTACAAAAACCAAGTAACCCAAACGCGAGGACAAACCATAATAGGAATGCCCAAATGGAGAAAAGAACATATCAAGCACTCATTCGATAGAAAGTATTCTCCAGGTCGTCTCATATTAATATAATCCAAAAGCCCAGTCCTTAAGGTCGATAGCGAAGATATAAAACCCAAGCCGTATCTGGGTCAATGCAATGGAAATAGGGAATTCACTCCTGTCCTGGAAATAAGAAGAGAGCAATCTCTGTTTCAATAATTACTGCTAAAAGAGCAATGTAGTTAGCAATCAGTTATACTGTTGTGTCCACTATATGGTGAAAGCCGACAATAATAGAGAACTGGCTCCTATTAGTACATAGTACCGCTTTACTAAAGAACGGAAATCCCCAAATTTTACGTGAAATAACTTGTATGATAAAGGCCAATAGCCAGACACGTATAAACATACCAATTACACTAGAAATCACGGACGGAAAGTCCAATAACAATGTCATGAGTAACATACCTCGAGTACAGAGCGGAAACAGCAGTCTCTCAGTGTGAGGCGGCGTGCAGCGACTGCGCCATATTGGTCAACTTCTTATCACTGTAGTTCCCCTGTTCCAGGAAACTGAAAACGGACTACCAAATCGCGGTTCAAATGTATCGCCATCTTATAGTGGTCAGAATAATAGTGTAAACATAGGTGAAAAGCCGTAATCAGGTATGTATATATATTAGAAGATAACCCAAATAAAAAGCACAATTAATAGTGCTAATGGGATAAAATCAACCAATAGTGATAGTTGCGATTATCCTAAAATCTACGGTGAGAACAAACTACTCTTTCCTGATAGTCCCTCCAATCCAAAGTCAACAGCGCAAAGTCCTAAATACAAATAAGTGCGTCCTACAATTTTTCTTTGTATAAAAAAGTATTGAGCCAAAGTTTGAGCTCACAGGAATATTATGACTATATAGTTTAGAGAGGATGTAAAATCCGTCCTGGACATAAGGTAAAAATAATCTTCAAGGGGACAAAAATAAAATTGGATGTGATATTTACATACCTAAATTTAAACACAACAAGCCAGGGACAAGAGTAAAGATTGATAGGATGGTGTCTTATCATTAGTAACCGTTAGGAAGAAATTTTAGTAGAAAGAGCAGAAAGCGAAAGGTTTCGATCCTAAGAAGGAAGAAACACATATACTTCAGTCACATAAGTTCATAATTGATAATATTCCAAACACATCCGATAATCCAATTATTACAGTTAGCAGACATTATACAGGAAAAAACTATTTTTTATATATATATACTTTCTCATAGTTGGTCCGGTATTCAAAACAGGGAACAAATTCAGCTTCACAGATTCATAATACAATCATGTTCCTTAATTCCCAAACTTAGTTTGAGAGGGGAGAGAGGGAATAGAACATATTAATACATCATGATTTAAACCAGGAAGTATTGTAACTCTTCATCAAAATTCAAAGCCCCTCTCCACTGCATGAACCCTCATTATCCAACGTGCCTCCCTTGTCTTAATTTAAGTTCACGGTTTCCACCCCTTGTGTCTATCGGTACCGTCTCTATACCATGAAAAGACATTGTCAGATGTTCTGTTTGTACCGGGCAGTCCATAGCATGAGCTGCTATTGGGACTCTGTTGTCCCTGTTTTTAAGGCCTCTAAAGTGTTCACTGACCCGATCCTTTAATTTCCTGAAGGTACACCCAATATAAACCTTCCCACATTTACATAGGAAAAATTGTAGGACGCACTTATTTGTACTTAGGACTTTGCGCTGTTGACTTTGGATTGGAGGGACTATCAGGAAAGAGTAGTTTGTTCTCTCCGTAGATTTTAGGATAATCGCAACTATCACTATTGGGTGATTTTATCCCATTAGCGCTATTAATTGTGCTTTTTATTTGGGTTGTCTTCTAATATATATACTTACCTGATTACGGCTTTTCACCTATGTTTACACTATTATTCTGACCACTATAAGATGGCGATACATTTGAACCGCGAATTTGGTAGTCCGTTTTTAGTTTCCTGGAACAGGGGAACTACAGTGATAAGAAGTTGACCAATATGGCGCAGTCGCTGGACGCCGCCTCACACTGAGAGACTCCTGTTTCCGCTCTGTACTCGGAGGTATGTTACTCATGACATTGTTATTGGACTTTCCGTCCGTGATTTCTAGTGTAATTGGTATGTTTATACGTGTGTGGCTATTTGCCTTTATCATATAAGTTATTTTATGTAAAATTTGGGGATTTTCGTTCTTTAGTAAAGCAATACTATGTACTAATAGGAGCCAGTTATCTATTATTGTCGGCTTTCACCATATAGTGGACACAACAGTATAACTGATTGCTAACCACATAGCTCTTTTTAGCGGTAATTATTGAAACGGAGATTGCTCTCTTCTTATTTCCAGGACAGGAGTGAATTCCCTATTTCCAGTGTATTGACCCAGATACGGCTTGGGTTTTATATCTTCGCTATCGACCTTAAGGACTGGGCTTTTGGATTATATTAATATGAGACAACCTGGAGAATACTTTCTATCGAGTGAGTGCTTGATATGTTCTTTACTCCATTTGGGCATTCCTATTATGGTTTGTCCTCGCGTTTGGGTTACTTGGTTTTTGTAGACTTGAGGTTCTCACCCATATGCAGACAAGGGATTATTTTATTTATTATTTTTTGTTTTCAGTTTGAGAGTTGATGCTGTTAATGGACGAAGGCATTTCTCTTTTGTTTTCAACATAACCTTCCCTTTTTACCTACATGGTGAGCGACTCTTTATATACATACATTCAACCCGTTTACATGTTCGTGATTTATGTGCAACTTTATCACTATGGGGCTATCAATGACGGCTCTACTTTCGGTGCTTACGATCTTTCCCTTGATTCTTTTTGATCTGCTCTCTCACTTGAAACTTGGGTTTTTTAGTGGTTTGGTGTTAATTGTCACGGTCTTTTATCCTTTTCTGCTCACATCCTTTAGGGACCCATGAAATCTTCATCTCATCATAATGGCTATTTGGTTAAATGACTTATAATTCTCTTCTCTACTGATATACCGTGTCTTTTCCTCTTTTTCCTTTTTGTTTTCTATTCTGATGACAGAACATATGAAGCTGTAATATAACCTATAATGTTTAAAGGGTAATAGTATGTAATACTGCTGTAGAACTGTTTACGCTTTATCTACTTCTAGGATATAATATATGTACTAGTTGTACGAATGTCCTTTAGCTTTTTGACTCCCTCCCTTAAAGAACATTATGGTAGTGAAACTTTGACTGTTTTTGAAGCCACTTTGTATTAATAAGGATTGGTTCATATATGCTTGTTATATGGTATGACTAAAGTGGAACAGTAGTATGATTATACTTATTATAATATTTACAGCCCTGACGAAGTCTTTTGGTCATCACGACCAAGACGAAACACGTGTTGGCAGTGGTTATAAAATTCTTTTCCGGTGAAGATTGGACTCAATGGAAAATGAAAATAAATCAAGATGAAATGAAGACACTTTGAATCTTTGGATTTGATATTGGTTTCTTAATACTTATGAACTCTTAGCTCAGGATAAATTGTGTGTTTTATAACGTTACAGTTGTGACATTTGTCACATTGTTTGATTCTGGTTGGGTGACCATAACCTTATCCTTGGAGCTAATCAGATGCTGCATTACATTACTAATCTTTCTTCCCAGCGCAATCTACCCTCATTCACCAGTTTGTTTGTTTTGTAGTGCCATTTAAAGCGTGCAGTGCTGTATAAAGTATTTTGACGTAAGTCTCCCAATCGGCAAGAGAGATATTAGTTGCGGTGGGCGGTTTAATGGCTTTGGTGGCCTTGTTTACCCAGTTCCAAAATTTTCTTTGGTCTTTAGTTTTTATGATCTCAAAAACTGTCGCCAAGTGGTGCTCTTCTTCCAGTTTCTTTAGGATGAACCTGGCCTTCCTGTAATCTTTTCTAGCGGCTGATATGTTGCTCTTCAGAGATTTATATTCGCTTTCGTTATTCACGTTGGTACGTTGCAACTTATTTAATTTACTTTTTGTAGTGATTGAAAGTTGTTTTTGCTCTAACAGAGTAGTCGAAGACGGAAGGTCCTACGAAAGGCTATTTGTTGGTTTTAATGCTAATTGATCTCTGAAGTTGGTCAGTGTAATTTCCCAAGAGGATGCTGGCAAGTGACTAATGACGGCCAAAGCCCATTTGGTCAGAAGATTGTCCACTTCCGCTTCTATTATTTCCCGGTTTCCTTCGGTCCATCTCAGTTCTCTTACACTCTGTAGGTTCGATTCCATTCCAATCAGGGGAATATTTGGGCGGTGTAGCTGCCTAAGGGCAATCTTGCACATTAGAATGACATGATCGCTATCTGAGGATGGTATTACCGAGAGCTGGCGTACCAGGTGGAAGGCAGTAAGTGATATCCATATATAGTCTAAGGTAGCCATTCGGGAGGAGGATATGTGGGTATATGCAGCTGGTTGGTTCAAGGCAATCCTTCCATTGAGGATGCGCAAGCCGAATTGATTTAGTTTTGTTGCTAGTTTTATTCCATTGGCTTCCTTCTGTTGATACTGAGATTTTATCTCCGGGATTGCCCACATTTCATTAACTGATAATAATTGAGAGGATTGGGTGGGATCGATGTCCATTAGGTTGGAGTTAAAGTCACTCGTTATCAGCCACAGATTGTTTGGAAATAGGGCTTCAAGATTGTTTATTATAGGTAGCATACTACTCAAAGTAGACTCTCGTCTTGTTTTTGTGGGGTGCAAGTAAACACAGCCGAGGATGATTTTTTGCTTTATTTTTCCCTTTTCGTGGCTCTTAATCTTGATGCTGATGAAGATGTAGTCACCCTCGTCGTTGTGAAGTGTTTCTAATTTTGCGACCAATGTGTTCTTCACAGCAATCAGCACACCCCCGGATGCATGGCCACCTGCTGTAGATGGAATAGCGAAGGATTCGATTACAGTAAAATCTTTCCAGATGGTGTTCTCCAGGGCCCAGGTCTCTTGAATAGCGAAGATGTCGTGGGTCTCCCGGAGGTCTGTGGTTAGTCATCTGATTTTCTCTTTTGTTAGACACTGGATGTTCCAGGAGCATATATTTAGATAGTGGGCAATGTCATGATTTGGTTTGTTTTCATGCGAGGTTGTCTGTACACTACCCTAAGGCCTGGGAGAGCCAGGACCAATCTTGGGATTTATTCATCTTGAGTACGCATTTTCATGGTCCTCCTGCTGTTGTGGCTATTACTTGAAGTGGGTTCTCAATCCAGGGTGCTGTTTTTGATTCCTGTCTGAGGCCGCGTAGCATCAGGGGTAACTGCTGAATATTTCTTTCCTGGTTTAAGTCTAATCTGTTATTGTCGGTCGTTAAGAATTCGGAAGTATTTTTTAGAAAGGTCGGGTAGTCGGTGATGGTGTAAAGGCTAGCCTGGATGCTCCATTCACTCAATTGTTTTGCGTTCTTCATTAATGTTACAACCCGGTCTGGATTGAAAAAAGTTACCACAGTTGACTCATTTTTCTGTCCCATTGCGGGGTCTATAAAAGTCACTGTTTCAATGTCCGCTGAATTAACGCTTCCTAAACCTGGAAGGTGCAAGCATAGCTTTAGGATATTTCCTCTATTTAGAATATCCCATTGTCCCTGGGATCCATATTCCGGGTACAGTAATATTTTTTTATGTTGTTGCTGCACGGGTCGAAACTCTTGGTTGTTTGAATTCGAGTTAGTGGTAGTACCTGGTTGGGACTGCGGGTTAGAGGATCTATCAGAGGCTTTTCATTGCGTGGATACTCCGAAAAGTCTTGAGTAATTGGTTTTAGAATCGAGGAGCAGATACTTGTGGGCAGGTCACTTCCCATGGCTGGTTCTTGAACGTAGGGCGTCTTGTTATCAGGTCTAACCTCCTCTATAATGACCTCGATGTAGGTCTGTTCATCTTCAATTCTTGGCAGTGGAAGTTCTGCAATGTAAGTTCTTGTTTTTTTGTCCTAGATCCTGGATAGTAGGTTTATTTTTTTCACCAAAGGAGGGAGAGGAGCTTTTATTAATAAATTTAATAGGATTATCGTTTTGGTTGGGATGATTACTATGAGATTTTTTATTATTACTACTACTTTTAGTTGTTTTGTTTTCCTTTAGGTCTGGTAATTTCTGTGCATGATTTAAAGTCGTTTTTTCGAGTTTTCAGTTTTTTCTTTTCGTAAGTCGGCTAGTTTTTCGCTGCTTAGTCAAATTTGTAGGTGGATCACTCATATTTGTTCCAAGCCATTGTAGTAATGCATTACCCTTTTTTTTTGCTTTGTTTAATTTCTTCAATTTCTTCTTGTTCTTTCTGGACAAGGAGATACCTTCCTTCAGGTTTTGCTTGGTCTTAATTGAAGACGTAGGAAGACTTAATGTGGTAAGTGGTGTTTCTTCAGTGTTAGGTTGCGTAGTCGTTTCTTCAGCGTTCAGTGATTGTAAATAAGAAATGGTAACGTTGTCAGGATAGAAGACATTTCCTTGGGTGCCTAAAATGGAATCTTGAGCTAACGGGAAAGGCTGTTCGTAATGAATTTTTGCTGTGGCATTGAGTGGTGGCTGATCCAGTTTTGAGCTATTGTTGTTGTTAGGGCAATCTGGGTTGTTGGAGCTTAATTTTGGTGTTCATGGGTTTGAAGTTGAGTAAGGGTACTTGGTTTCTGTAGTCTGATCTGAGACTTTGTCCTCAAATCTTCTATTAAAGTGGACATTATTTCGGGCTCAAGTTTTTTTATTAGAGGCTCACAGTTGCAGCTGATTTGTGCATGGTTTAGATATGAGTTTGTATTTGCAATTGGTTCCTGACTTGGATTCCCTGTGGGAATGTGATTTTGCTCCACTTTTTTTGGGCTCTTCCTATCAGCGAGTTTAGCTGGTCCAATTTTGAGTCTATTCCCGTTATGGAGTCTGCGAATAATTGGAGCATGGTTATCTGGGTGTCAAGTTTGTCAGCATGCATGTGGGCAGCATTGGCCATGGAATTCAGAGCTTGATTAGTGCCTGCGAGAAGTACTTCGAGCATTCCTGGATTAGTTTGAGAGGCCCCTTGTCTAAGGCCTGTTGAGGGGTGATTATTTTCAATGGAGAGGTTGTAAACGAAAGGTGAGTTGATAAGCAGATTAATTTGGTCCTTTTGGAGATTTTTGTTTGGGTCTTGGTTGGGGCTACGGGCTTTAGTTCCAGCTTTGTGATCGCTGGTAGTTGCAAATGGGACATTTGATGGACTTACTTTGGTCGTCGCCTCGAGTGAGTCATTATTACTGGAAAGAGTGAAGTGAAGTACCACGTTGGGGATCGGAGTGGATGTTTGCGATGGAAGATCAAAACTGCATTTTTGGGTGTAATCGTTCAATGGATCCTTTGGCAGATTTGACACGTTTTCATGCGGCAGTGAACTTTGCAAGGGTGATAGCTTTATTGATTGAATCGAGGAGCAAGTCGATGAAATCCAGATTATAGAATCAGATGGGGTATGTGCCGTGCTTTTGACTATGTCTTTGTCTTTTTCCGGCTGGGGAGATGAGTTTTCTTTCTCAGAATCAGAGACATTGACAAGGCTGTTGGCATACGACGGAGCAGGAAAAGCAGACATTGCCAAAGAAAGGGTGATATCAGACGATTTGCTTGGGCTTGGTTGTAAAGGTTGTTTCTCTAGGAGCGACAGGGGTAATATCGGAAGAAGGAGGGAATGACTGACTGATGGATTAGCTGGATCAGTAGCAGTGTCAGTGGTATGGTCTTGCGACAAATAGTTATTTCCGGATATAGAGAGATTGGGTTCGAAGGAACTGGGGGATTTATTGATTGATGAGGAAGTTTTATGTTCTTGTCTCGTGAAAATTGGAGGGCAGATTTATTTAGGTGGCCGATTGGGAGAAAGTGATCTCTGATGTCAGCAGTACTGTTGTTTTTAATTTTTGATGAATGCGAAAGACGAGCAGGTTGCGAGAGAAGGTTAATTCGCGTTTTTTCGCCCTTTGAGGCTTCCAATAGGGCCTTTGAAAGCTCTTAGTCGGCCTCTTCCGTTCGTTCAAGCCGCAGTGGGCGGGATAGAGATATCACGGCGATATCGCGGTTTCGCGGTTTACACAGCCTGCTCGGACCACAGCGCCGCACCTCTCCTCCTCTCCTCTCGCTCACTCGCACGCTCCTCCTCCACCATCCCTGTGATTTTAGCGATCCCTAGGGGTTCGCAAATTGCTTAATATTAATGAGGTAGGTCGATTTGAGAACCCCTAAGAATTGCTCAAAGAAACTTTTGGAGTTCCATACATTTATAATAGTGATAACCTAATTGCAATTCCCTGAAAAACGCAATTGGGTAATCGCTATTACAAATGTTGATACATGTGGCCCTAAATGTAGTGTTTTTTTGTAAATAACCCTCCCTTTCCCTCATTCTATGAAGAAGCCCAGAGGAAGCGCAGGTAACCCCTGTCAAAGTAATGGTCTAAGCAGATGGACATTCACACCTCTTCGCACCCTGCTGTGCTGCATAAATGAGATAATACAGCACAGCAGGGGAGTCTTTATGGCAATTGATTACGACCCATGATGAGATGTAAAGTGAGAAAGCAAATGGAAAAATAGTCACACAAAACATAACTAACGTTCACATGCACTCTCCAAACCTGGGCATTTATTTAATTTAGAGAAAGGTGTTGGGGCACTGGGAAAAACAAATTTGAAACTGTCCAGGCAAATATAGGACTTTTAGTCACTACTTCCCAGTGGCAGCTGGTGCATGAAGGTGCTAGACGGCTCCCCCCGCACCAACAGACAGAGAAGCTGATCTTTGCAGCCTGAAGGGGCATTATTGTTAACATACAAATTGACAGATCTATCAGTTTTTGTTCATTTTTTAGGTATGTTGTGCTGACAGTGCAAAGTGTGCATGCCTCCAGCACGGCGATGGGCTAGGTCAGGGCTTCATAGATTGCACATGCATGAAGGCAGACTTTTTGTCCTGCCCCTTTCTCCCATTCATTATCCATAAGCATGCTGTGCATGTCCTGTACAGAGAAGCATGTCAAAAACAAGCATTGGCAAAGCCAGAAGGTCCCTGCTATACAGGAGCTATCGGCTTTGGCAAACTGTTGTACTATGTTGTACACCAGTGTGGCTGCTGTTCAGCATGGCCAAACATTAGTGGTGTGGAATATCCTAAAGTGGAGAGGGGGCAGAGTTTCGTAGACTGGATTTTTTAGAGTAGAGTGTTGTCGAGTGGGGTAGGGGTGTAGAGTGTCATAGAGTTTAGTAGGGAGGAGAAGAGTTCAGTGGTTCAGTGGCAGAGACTGTTATAGAATGCAGTATCATAGAAGGAGTGACTTAGAGTGGAGTAGGGTGGAGTGGGTTGAAGTGGATTTAGGTAGTTGGGTGGATTAGAGTAGATTTGGATGGACTGGGTTGGGTTAGAGTGGGTTGGATTGAGTAGAGTGTGGTGTATTGCAATGGGTAGACTGGAGGGGGTGGATTGGATTGGAATGGGGTAGAGTGGATGGGATTGGGTGACTTGGATTAGAGTAGGGTGTATAACAGTGGATTGGAGAGGGTGGATTAGACTGGGCGGGAGGGGGTGGATTGGATTGGAGTGGGGTGGATTGGAGAGGGATGTGGTGGGCTGGATAGATTGGATTAAGTTGGTGGACTGAACTGGAGTAAGGTGGATTGGGGTAGAGTGGGGTGGTTTGGTGCAGAGTGGGGTGGATTGGACTGCAGTGGAGTAGGGTGGATTGGAGTGGGGTGGACTGGATGGAGTGGATCAGTTTGCAGCAGGGTGGATTGGGGTGAGGTGGGGTGGATTGGATAGGATTATGGTGAAGTGGATTGGAATGGGGTGAGGTGGATTGGATTGGATGGGGCAGATTGGAGTGGAGCAGATTGTTTTGGATTAGGGCAGATTAGAGTGGGCAGATTTGTTTTGGATTGGAGTCCGGCAGACTGGAGTGTTGCAGATTGGAGTGGGGCAGGTTGTTTTGGATTTGAGTGGGACAGATTGTCTTGGATTGAGTGGGGCAGATTGTTTTGGGTTGGAGTGGGGCATATTGTTGCAGGGCAAAATGGAGTGGGGTAGATTGCTTTGGATTGGAGTGTGGTGGGGTGGATTGAAGTGCAATGGATTGGGGAGGGAGTGGGGTGGATTGGATTGGATTGAGGTGGGGTAGATTGGATTGGAATTGAATGTGTAGATTGAATTGAGCTGGATTGGGGTGGATTGGATAGGTGTGAGGTGGGGTGGATTGGATTGGAGTGGGATGGATTGTTGTGGGTTGGAGTGGAGTGAATTGGGATAGAGTGGGCATATTGGGCTGAGCTGATTGGAATGGAGGAGAGTGGGGCAGATTGGAGTGGAGCAGATTGTTTTGGATTGGAGTGGGGCAGATTGTTTTGGATTGGAGTGGGGCAAATTGGAGAAGGGTGAGTTCTAGTGTAGTGGATTGGGGTGAGTTGTTTGGATTGGAGTTTGGAGGATTGTATTGGTCTCGGGTGGATTGTATTGAGTGAGGTGGATTGGTGTGGGGTGAGATAGGGTGGATTGGAGTGGGGCAGATTGGAGTGGAGCGGATTGTTTTGGATTGGGGCAGATTAGAGTGGGGCAGATTTGATTTGGATTGGAGTGGGGCAGACTGGAGTGTTGCAGATTGGAGTGGGGCAGATTGTTTTGGATTGGAGTGGGGCAGATTGTTTTGGATTGAGTGAGGCAGATTGTTTTGGATTGGAGTGGGGCATATTGTTGCAGGGCTAAATGGAGTGGGGTAGATAGTTTTGGATTGGAGTGTGGTGGGGTGGATTGAATTGCAATGGATTGGGGAGGGAGTTGGGGAATTGGATTGGATTGGGGTGGGGTAGATTGGATTGGATTGGGGTGGGGTAGATTGGATTGGAATGGGTAGATTGAATTGGGCTGGATTGGGGTGGATTGGATTGGTGTGGGGTGGGGTGGATTGGATTGGAGTGGGATGGATTGTTGTGGATTGTAGTGGAGTGAATTGGGATAGAGTGGGCGTATTGGGCTGAGCTGGATTGGAATGGAGGAGAGTGGGGCAGATTGGAGTGTAGCAGATTGTTTTGGATTGGAGTGGGGCGGATTGTTTTGGATTGGAGTGGGGCAAATTGGAGAAGGGTGGGTTCAAGTGTGGTGGATTGGGTGAGTTGTTAGAATTGTAGTTTGGTGGATTGGATTGGTCTCGGGTGTATTGTATGGAGTGAGGTGGATTGGTGTGGAGTGAGATAGTGTGGATTGGAGAGGGGTGGATTGGGGTGTACTGCACGATTATGTGTTAGAGAATCATTTCAGAAATTACACATAAGAAAGAAACAATGTTGCGTCGCAATAAGATGATCCTCATCTGTTGCGAACAATGCCCATGAGGAAAAACAAAGGAAGACATGACTGAAAAGTAAGAAATTAAGACTTGGCAAAATAAAAGCAACTTAACTATGGAAAATGAATCTTCGCAATTTTGTTTGTCCTGCTGGACATGTTTTAGAAAGTTGCACGAATTCTGTTTGCAATGCACTAAAAGTTAAACTGAACAAAATAGTCCCTCAATCACAGCGGGAGCAGTGGATGGGCATTGATTATGTCTATTCAAACATTGCTTGGTCCCTGCTCCATAGAGAGGAACGAAAATTATGTTAGGCCTGCTTTGATGAATTACAAGACTGTGAAGAAGAGTGCCAGGCAAGCCAACAAATGGTGAGCAACGGGCGGGCTCCAAGCCCTTCATGTATACGACAGTGTCTTGCAAGCATGATGTGTGAGCTAGCATATGCTATTAGGCTTGTTGCTGAAAACAGGATGCACAGGTGCTGATAAATATTGAGGTTAAAGCAGGTGTAAAGAAGGGTTAGCCCAATTCCTACCCTAGTTCCTGACAGGGCACTCAACCAGGATAGCAGTCCAACCCATCTTGAAGCACTCATAGACAGTGGAAGACTGCCTCCAATTTCCAGTGACAAGTTCATTAGAATGAAGCAAGTGTCCCACCAGTGATAGCCTCTCCATTCTAGTTTTAAACAATCCACCAGTTCTGGGACAACTTCCAAGTGCCATTACATGTGTGTTTGTGTGTGTACCAAATCTCACAGAGATCAATGTCTATCCTTGGTAAGATGTCACTTGTTTTATTCAGTGCTTCCGAGGCTTGCAGCCCTTATCTTTCAGACTTAAAAACACATTCTTTAATTCCATGATGGAAGGTAAAACATGGGAAAAATCAGGAAACCTGATGGCTTTGAATAAACAGTGCTAAAAAATGATACTGTAATACTAGCTGCACCTTTGGTGGCTAAAATAACAAAACCACCACATCTAAACACAAAGGGAGGCACCAAGATTATGGAATTTTAAACAAAATCAGCAGATACATCAGTTCTTCAAAAGTGCCTCTTCACTTTCACAGCTGTTTAAAAAAAGCTCTCAGTTCTTGAGTTGCACTTCTACAGCTACATGTAAGATTTTGAACACTGCTAGTGCCCCAGAAGGTTCACCATTTGATATTGCTTTAACATTTTCACTTAAAAAGGTGTGCCTTGCTGTTAGACGTCTCAGCCTTATTGTGGTTTTCCCCCACTGTTTTTGCTTTTGACTCCATGTTTTACCGAATCTTTTTGTTGGCCTTAGGACTCTGAGCATTTTACCACTGTTAATCAGTGCTAAAGTGCATGTATTTCTTCCCTAAACGTGTGTGTAATTGGTGTACACCTGATTGATATATGTAATTTACTTGTAAGTTCCATGGAAGATAATCTACAATAAACACAAGGCCTGTAAGGTAAATAATACTAGTAGGCTGCCGTACTGATTGTGCCACTAGCTGAAGTAGTCTTTCAAACTGGTCTTCGGCCTGCCAATGCAGTGCCTGTGTGTGAAGTTTATTACCACTTGGCATTTTAAACTACTTGCCAAGCCTTAAATCACCCTTTTATCACATATTGGTCACCTTTAAGCTAGGCCTTAAGTAGCCCTATGGGCAGGGTGCTACGTAAGTAAGAGGTGGGACATGTACTTTTATGTTTTGCATGTCCTAGTAGTGATAAACAGCCTATTTCACAATTGTAAGGCCCACTCTTCTAATGGGGCAGCATTGGGAATTCTTTAATACACTTTTAAGCTGTAGTTCCAGATCAGAGAGGAGTAGCTTTTTCATGTTTCAAATGTTTGGAATGGTAATGATAAATCCTCTGTACTGGTGAAGTTGGATTTAAGATTATTTTTTGAGAAGGTCTCTTTTAGAAAGTGGACATTTATCTGCTCTTACAGCTCGTTGTGCCTGACAGGCTGTCTCCAATACATGCCTAGGATGGGTGACAGCTATACTTTGAGCATTCCCTCTAGACAGTCACAACACAGGAAGGGTAGGTGTGTATGAGTACCCATCTTCATACATCTGCATTCTGATGGAATTTTCTGGGCAGGATGGAAGGAAGGGGCTAACACTTTACTTGAATGGGTAGTGTCCTGTCCCCACACAAAGGGTTGATTTGCCCCAGTAGATAGCCTGGCAGACATGCTGCGCTGAAAGAGGAACATGTGCACTTCAGAGAGTTTATTTAAAGTCACCCCCCCATGTCAAAGGCACTTTGGGGTTTATGTACAGGGTCTCTGACACTATCAAATCAGCCACTTCTGAACTGATCCTCTGTCAGAAGGACTATTGTGCTGGTTAAAGGTCTCAACTGACTGCTGATCTGGAATGCCAATTTTCTGTTTGTTGCCTTGCTGTCTGCTGCTCTGTGACTCTGCTGAAAGAGAGCCAGACTCTGCCTTCCCTCCATGTGATCTGCAAGAGCATGTTAGCTTGCCTTCTGTTGCTTGTGACTCAGTGATATCAACATTTTGTTCCCTGCTCCTGTGTCTGGCTTACTGAAAGGTGGCCCAGATGCTTGCAGCATGGATTCCAACAGATCTCCTGTCTTTGTGTAACAGAATGGGTGCATGCATTGACCTGGTTGCGGGAGTAAAATTTGCTCATCGGAACCAACACTTGCCTTCACAGATTGATGCATCGGAACAGTATATCGCTGCAGATAGTTGAAGTCAACTTGTGTTGCGGAATCCAGCACATTGCTCGATGCCTCTAACTCCAGCACTCGATTTTGGAACAAACGCAGTGCTTTCACTGTGTGGAGAAGATCAATGCATCTGACTGTTTGTGACCAAGAAAGGTATTTTGTTAACTGGGTCCTGCGTGGGTCTTGTAGCTGGCCTGCACTTTCACGAGGTTGACCGTATTTTGATTTTGCCCAGGTTCAGGCAGCTTAAAACTTGCTTCTAAGTGCTTTACTTTATTTATTTTTTTAAACTCAATATATCAACTTCTATACATTGGATGTTTGTCGCTTTGGTCTTGCTTTGTTCAGAATATAATAATCTATTTTCCTATACCCGTGTGGAGTATTTTTGTGGTGTATTCATTTTGTTACTGTGTATGTGTCTGTTGCACAAATGCTTTACACATTGTCTCTTTAGATAAGCCATACTGCTCTTTGCCAAGCTAACAGTGGATGAGCACAGGATATCTTTTAGTGTGCATCTAGGATCCTCTGACTTGGATTATGGCTTAAGCTTAGACAGGGTGCATACATTTGCCAACCAGATACCCAATTTAAAACACTTACACACATTCAAGCGCAAAGAAGAAGAATATTCTGCAACATTTCTATGAGAGTGTGACCAGTTTTCAGGCTGAAGGCAATGGGATTTACGAGGTGATCGTATAGAGATTAGACTCACGCACTCATTGGTAAATGGTTAGGTAAATTGAGTGAATGACATTGAACCTTTTTGACTGGTGCTGATTGGTGAATCCTCCTGAGTATGAGGATGAATGATTCACTTAATGCGCTGTCCCCAGGTTCCGGGGAGTGTCTCCAATTTGCACTCAATTGTCCTTTATAAATAAAGTAGTTCAAGAGTTGTGAAGTTTTATTTTAACAATTCTTTTATTTATTTCATTGTTGTTGTTTATCCTTTACTTGCTTTTTTCTTTTAGCAATATCTATTCTGAATGATCAAACTCATATATTCAAACGAAAATACGCCCAATGCATTTTGAGCATTATTCTTCATCAGGGGCTTTATCCTGAAAACATAGAAGGTTGAGATCAGTCCTATCGGATAACCAACTCTAATTCCTGTAATCAATACACTCATATATGGTGCAAGTGATTCTTTGTATTCACAATCATGCAAGGTTTGAACTGAGGCCTTTGGTATGGTACCTCATGGGTAACATGGTTTAATCATCATCATCATTCTTTCTATATTTCGATGACTTGGACCATAAAAGATATACATTAAAAGAAAATAACAATCAAAAATAATTCTATTTCATGAAACAAGAGTAAAAAAATCATTATGATGTTCATAATATTGTACAGGTTCAAAGTGCAAGTGCAAGATAAAAATCTGACTGCAAGATACTATTAAAATCACATTTGTTATAGTAATAAAAGCAAATGCAGTTGCATCACGTCTAAAATTATCTATGCATTAGATGCTTATGGTGCCTGTAGCAAGTCCGTATCAAAGTTCTTAATGAGGCGGGTGCGCTTATGCCAGAACACTGTTAAAAATTTGGCTACTGCAAAGACAGTCGGAGGTGATAGATCCGTCTTGAGTGTTCTATAGGCTGGAATGCAGTGTCTAAAACCTAGATTTTTTAGAAGAGGGACAAGCCAGTACTTTCTGGGTATTTGGTAGGCATTGCAAAAAAATAAAACATGTAGTTTGTTTTCCAGATGATATGAGCATGCGGGGCATTGTTTGATGGAAGGGGATTGAGACCAGGTGTTTGTAAATGTTCTAAGAGGAAGGGTGCCGTGTCTCCACTGTAAAAATATCTTCTGAGTCAGGACAGGGCAAATTGCGTCTAGGACTACTTCCAGATGATAAGAGTCTTTAAATTGGATGAATAAGTTTGTTAGAGATCCTAAACGCCTACTCCCTAGTAAGGTATTTAGTTTCAGTTCGTAATAGTCCTTAGATAATTGTTTACGTGAAACCTTACTACAGGCATTTTCAGGGTCTGTCCATAATTCTGGCCTTCCCAAAGTTTTGCATGACTTTTTTATATATTTTAGCCAGGGAGTATTCCTCATGTTTGGCAAGCTTAGAATCTCTTTCAGCTCCAACCTGTATGTCAGGAGCTCTGTAGTAGTCCAGATTAGATGCCAGAATGTTAATGGTTTTAAACCCAACTCTTCATCAATCAGTCTGAGGCCGAAGTCAAGTCTAAGGGGGAAAAGCGGAGTGCTTAGAGGTAGAGCTGTCAATTGCCTGAGAAACTTATTTTCCGTAGCCGTCAGGTTTTGGCAAGGTGAGGTCAGAGGGGCAAGATGGCCGCCGACGGACCGTAGGAGGCAGCAGCTCCTGTCCACTCTCCTGAGGTGAATACGGATACTTCAGAATGAATTGAAGTCTGGATTTATTGCTAAAAACTGCAAAACCCTGATTAGTGGAGAGCAAAGGGAAGAAAAAGGAGCAGCCATATCGGCCCATATTGATGAGGAGAAGAAAATCGAAAGTGGCATCAGAGCATGTTTAAGATTTTTCCGGCTTGGGCCAGGGGGTTTAAGTGGTCTGCATTGCAAGCACTGGCGTACCTCGAGAAAGAATACTGGAGTTTGTGGCTGTTAATAGGAGCGCCAATAGAAGGGGCTATACAGCGAGCTCAGGAGACTTGGCATGAAAGAAAGAAATATATGGCCTCAAACCCGGCACGAGTTGGCAAGGATATGTCAGAGGAAGAGGAGTCTCTGATTAGTGAGAGCGAGAACCCTTCAGTGGCCCTTAAAGTAAGGACAAGACGCAGGGCACAGCTAAGAAGGGAGGCTCTAAAAGACCGTGAAGAGCCGAGAATCTCTGTGGCAGAGAGAAGGAAACAAGACAAGGCCACGGAGAAGAGGAAAAAAAAATAGGCACTAAAAAAGGGCGCCGGCAGGAATCTAGAGGCAGGCTTGGTAAAAGCGAAAGAAGCATCCCTCCGCCAACAGACATTGTTCCAAACATTTCCGGGGCTTAGAGCTGAGGGCACCCCCGACGTACCTGACACGGGTGTCATGAGCGGCGACTGCAGTGCTCTAACGGAGGTTACAGAACAACTTCCCGGGGCGAGGTTTGTAGCGGATTCTGGCCAATCACAGCCCGGGATGGAGTCTGCTGATGATCCCATTGGAGGAGGGAGAATGGAGCCTCCTGATTGGATTGCTGTTCAAGGTCAGGCGGAAGTGCGGGACAATCTAACCGAGGTACCGGGTTGCTCCGAGAATGCGGGAACTTCAAAAGAAACCAGCTTGGCAGTAAATACGGAGCAGAACCAGCTGACAATAACGTTATCAGTGCCGGCGATAGTGGAGGAAAGGAATATGAAAAAAACACATGCAGGCTTGGGAGACGTTACTACACCTTCAGATACGGTTATAGAACACCCGATTGCTATCAGTGAGAAAACGGGTGGAATGAGTGAAACGAGCAAGCCGACTAATGGAAGGGTAATAGAGCCTGTACCCCTATTGACAGCAGTGGCAGAGCTGGTAGGTAAGGAGCAAGAGGGGGGGTCTGGCTCAAATAAAAGCACTCCTGACCCAAAAGAGATCCCTTCACAGTTGGATAGCAATAAAGGAGTAACAATTATGACTGAACCCATGATTAACGTTATGAGTGATGCTGCTACTGCAAATGAAAACGCTTCATCTACCCTTATACACAGAAAAAATGAGGGGGTTAGTAAGGACAATACCATTACTACGGTTGTGGAAGGGCTGCAGGACAGCTCCCAAGGAATTAACAGGAGGGTAGATAAGCAATATATTGATGGAAAAGCTGTTTCTCTCCCAGCAGTGACTGGCTCACCTAGTGATGACTGTTTCTTTACTGGTAACGATGATGATAGGGAAGAAGCTGAATCTGAGGGGCCAGATGAGTTGACTCCTAATCTATCCCTTGATAAGGCAGATACAACTGCGGAAAGTGAATCAGATTCAGAGACCTCACAGATAGATACATCAGAACTAGAGTCTGAGCCAATTCAAGAGCATAATACTATACTAAAACGAAACCTGGGGTCCAAGCTGAGTAAAAAAAAGGGTGCTAAGGGAAGGACTTGTAGAAGAACAAAGAAAAGAGGGAGTGTAATACAATCCGGGGTGGCGAAAAAACTGGACTGGGATCATGCACCCACTTTACAGATGCATCCTGAAGGCGCAGTTGGAGGTGTTGATCAACCAAACAGATCACAGCCCCAGACACACTTATGCCCACAGATACAGGAAAATAATAACGCGGCAAACTTTGAGCTTTTGTTCTCGACTCTAAAGCAGATCCAGGGAGAGGCTCGCCAGGAGAGTCAAAGAGCTGAGCAGGCGAATAAAAAGATACAAGGGTCTCTACGCAAGGTGGATAAACTGTATACAGAAATGGCTGAGCGGCTTGCGGAAGTTGAGGAGAGGACAGGCAAAGTTGAGGAGGAAGTGGTAATTTTACAGGAGTTCAAAGATGATCAAGAAAAAACGTCATCTGATGTCTTGTGGAAACTTGAAGACTTTGAGAACAGACAGAGACGGAATAATATAAGAATTCTGGGCATTGATGAGGAGAAGGAAGGATCGGACATAAGGGGGTTTGTTGTAGAATTGCTGAAGGGAGCATTTCCAGAGCTTGATAAGTGGGACTGGGACAAAGAGGTGCAGCGCGCACATAGGTTTCCCTTAACGCAGAAGAAAGCTACAAATCAGAAAGCAAGGGCTATCTTAGTATATATTGGGAATTTCTTACTAAGAGAGGAAATAATCAAAAAAGCAAAGCCTACGACTAAGCGTTCACACAAGGATATAACATTCTTTACCCGTCCGGATTTTTGCCACACGACTGTGGAGAGAAGGTGGCGAATGAGGCAGCTAATAACGCCCTTTCAGAACATGGGTTGTGAAGTGTACTTAATGTTTCCATGCCGCCTTAAAGTTGGCCATAATGGCCAGTTCAGGGTTTTTTTTTCAGAAGTAGTGGCACAAGAGTACCTGAATTACTTAAAAGAAACGAAAGCACAAAGAGAAGGAAAGACGCAAAATGAGAGAGCATTAGCCATTAGACAAACAGAGTATGTTACACAGAAAAAGAAACAATAAAATGTAAGAAGAAGAATATAAGGGTGGAGCAGTATAAGAAAATGATATTAAGGATATAGATTGTACAAAATGACACCTCGGGAGGGTGGGAGCGGAGAGGTCCTCTGGGGGGAATCGGCTGTCAGACAGAGGTCATCATTGACCTCTTTGCCAGTAGGGAGGGTGGGGGCGAGGGGTGCAGTCCAGGGGTGGGGGAGGGTGGGGAGGAACAGGGCACGGCAAGGCAAAAAAGACAGAAAAGACAAAAAAATACAAAGTTGTTAACGAAAGTAAAGGCAGGGGCAAGAGGAAAAGTAGACACAAAAAGATATAAGATGAGTGATACCAGGTTGCAAAGAAGTAGAAGCATAAAAATAAAAAGATATAGAGTGATAAAGTTTGAGTACGAACATGAGTGTAGCTGGGTAAATAATAGAACCATAGAGAAATATTTATGGGAACGAAATACGTAACATGGAATGTATGTGGGCTAAATGAAGCCCAAAAAAGACTCAAGGTATCACTATTATTGAGGCAAATGAATGTAGACTTTATTTTTATTCAGGAAACACATGTTTTGAGTTCACAAGAGTTTCTTTTGAAGCAATTGGGTTTTCAGGTTTTGGTGGCCTCACATCAAAATGTAAAAAAAAGGGGAGTGGCTATATTAACCAGAGATAAAAATATTTGCGTGAGGAAAAAGGCACAAGATCAATGGGGGAGATGGGCAATGGTGAAATGTAGGATTGATGGGGAGTGGACAACGTTAATAAGTGTATATGGATCGACTGAGGATGACCCGGAGATCTTTCAATATTTGGATGTTGAATTGGCTACTTGGGCTCCAAGAATTATAATGGCTGGGGATTTGAATATCAACGGGGCTGATGGTTTGGGTTTAGACTCATTTGGTAGCTATTGTGGCAGAAAGAAGCGGATGTGTCGTGCTCTACAAGAATTAGCAATAAATAATGCTTTATATGATGTATGGGGGAAAAAAATGACAGGCAATAAGGGCTATACATATTATTCTGCCCCACACAAAATATGCGTGAGATTGGACTATTTCTTTGCTTCAAATGAAATCTTAACAGAATCCAGGATGGATAGGCTTCCCCGAATTTTAAGTGATCATAACCCGCTAATTCTTACGGTGAGAAAGTTAAGAATCACCAAGCAGATAACTCATTGGACTTTTGAAAGAGCATTGCTATCGGAAGAAAAATATGTGGTGCATATGAAGTCATGGATAAAAGAATTCTTTGAGAATAATAGGGGTAGTACTTCTGTGGGGGTAGTCTGGGACGCATTTAAGTCGGGGGTACGGGGAGAGACTTTAAGCTTTAGTTTATATAGGAGAAAGCAGGAGCAGAGGAAGAATGCGGAAATAGCCGAGACAGTACTGAAGGCTGAGGAGGGTTTAGAGGAATGTATTTTGAGTGGAACGGCTGTAGAAAATGCATATCTGAAATTGTTAAAAGTGAAAAGTGAAGCCGAAGGAGACATTGCTAGAAAAGCTGCAAAACTTTATACTAGCAAAGGAGAAAAATATCACGAGCTTAGCGAAACAGTAGGAAGAACTTTAGCAGTTCGTACAAGACAGCAGGAAGCATTAGGTAGGGTGAGGGAGATTAAGGACTCCTCTGGCACGATACATACAGAGACGGAAAAAATTAGGGAAGTCTTTAGATCTTTCTATGAGGAGTTATATGAGGAGCCGATAAGGACTGATCTCAGGAAAATCAGGAACTATTTACATGACATTCCTGTGGCTAGATTCACGGATGAGGAAGCAGATGGGCTAGATGAGATCTTTGTGGAGGAAGAAATAAAAAATGCTATAGCAAACCTACCATCTGGAAAGGCAGCTGGCCCGGACACGATCCCAATAGAGTTCTATAAAATATTCTGGGAGGTTTTAAAAATAGATATGCTTCTGACAATGCTAAAAGCACAAAGTGGGGACTCAATACCTAAGACTTGGGGTGGTGCCGAGATAGTCATAATTTTAAAAAAAGGGAAACCACCAGAAGAACCTGGCTCATACAGGCCTATTACGTTAATGAATACGGACACAAAAATCTTCTCTAAAGCATTAGCGACAAGATATGCTAGGATAATAGATAGGGTGGTGAGCAAAAATCAACATGGTTTCATACCAGGGAGAGGTACCACCCACCACACGCGCAAAGTGATCACATTGCTTGATGCCGCAGCAGTCTCAGGGGATCCGATAGCAATTATGTTACTAGATGCAGAAAAAGCATTTGATCGGGTCTCCTGGGGCTATCGGTGGTTTACATTGGAAAGGGTAGGAGTCAAAAAGGGCTTCCTTAAGGCAGTGCAAGCGCTATATGTAAATCCAGCGGCTTCGGTTAGGGTGAATGCGGGGGTCACTACACAATTTGCGATAATGAGAGGCACAAGACAGGGTTGTCCTTGCTCCCCATTGCTATTCGCAATGTATATGGACCCTCTAATCCGAAGAATAGAAGCAAGCCCCTTAATAAAACCCTTACCCACTCGGATGGGCCATTGTAAAATACTGGCATATGCCGATGATGTTGCAGTTATTACACCAGACCCAACGGAGGCTATACCCCAAGTAGAAGTGGAAGCCCTGAAATTTGGAAGAATTTCAGGTTATAAACTCAACACCACTAAGACGCAGATTATTAAGAACTGCCACACCCCCTGTACAGATGGGCGAGTAATTAAGTCTGGAATATATTTGGGGGTGAGCATATCGGCTGAGTTAGATACCTTAGTAGAAACAAATATAAATCCTTTAATAAATAAAGTACGAAAGGACTTAGATAGGATAGATAACTTGCACATAACAATTCTGGGGCGGACTAATGTGATAAAAATGCTGGTGTTGCCAAAATTTTTGTATTTTTTCAGAGCTATCCCTTTATTATTTGAGAACAATTTGCTTAAGAGAATAGAAAATATGATTAATAGGTTTATATGGGCTAAGGGGAAAACCAGGAGAGCTCTCAGGTTTATGGTCTTGCCAAGGGAAAGGGGAGGATGGGCATTGCCAGATTTAAGGTTTTATTACTGGGCAGCAGTTTTTCAGAATATGGTGGGTCTGGTGGGTGGGGGAGAAAATGAAGTAGGGAATGAGTTAGGTTCACTGGCAATATATGGTTTGGTACTAGGACCAGAAGTGGAAAATGTTTTTTTGAAGTTCACTGAACCCAGTTACTACAAAAGAACACGTTTTAAGACACTCATTGCCGCATATACTGTATGGAAAGCTTTTACAAAAAAATTTGGGTTAGGGCGATATAATGCCTACACAAGATTGAAAGGAAATCCGAATCTATCCGAGGAAATCACTTCAGGGACTATATTGGGAGAATGGGAACGAAAAGGGCTTAGAAAGATGGGAGATATCTTGGGACAACAGGAAGTCTACCAGTTTTCGGAACTACAAACTACATTTGCATTAGATAGAAGACAATTCTTCAAATATCTACAAATCAGGAGTTTTTTACGTGATAAGAAGGGCGGTCTGCTAGGATTTAATAAAAATGCAATTATGGAAGTGATACAAGCAGGGGAGGACTGTACCATCAAGAGATTTTATGCAGAACTACTGGCTTCAAGAGAGGATGATATAGAGAAATGGGCAAGCAAGTGGAAACATAGTTTGAACATTAGTGAGGAAACTTTTGATATTTCCTTAGAAATGGGATGCACGCTGTTATGCTCAGCGCCCTTACAGGCACAACATTATAAAACATTATTTCATTTATATCATACGCCTGCAAAAATAGCTCAATGGGGTGGCATAACGGGAATTAATTGTTTCAGGTGTGGGGATTCCGATGGAGATTTACTACATATTTTTGCAATATGCCCTTATTTACAGCCATTGATAAAAAGTATTGAGGGTTTTTTCCAAAGCTTAGGAATAGACGTGACTCTTACAGCTTCAATTATACTCTTGGGGGTAAAAGAAGAAGGGGAGGATCAACAACAGAGTAGCTGCAGAGTAGGCGAGATATGGGAATATTTTTTGTTCATGGCTATGGCAGTATTAAGACTTACTATTGCATCGGCATGGCTGGATCCTAAAGTTCCATCATACCACCAATGGCTGGCAAAACTACTTTCAATTTATAATTTGGAGATAGAGATTTACGCAAGAAAGGGGAAAAAGGGTAGGAAAACTGGTAGGCAGATCTGGGGACCTGTTACTCGATGGAAGGAGGAGAGTCTGGATTGAAGACTGGAGTTAGACACTTACTTGGTTAGAAGGAATCGGATAGAAAATGTTACTACTGTTCGCTATGCATTGAATTTAGAAAACATTGTATTTTTTGCCTAATTTCTTTTATTTCTCTCTTCTTTTCTTTTCTTTTTTTTGTCAACATGATCAGATATTTGTAAAGTAAATGCTATTGTCGTGCCCTGTTTGTAATGAAAAATATGGGAAAAATTTGCTAATAAAAAAATAAAAAAATAAAAAAAATAAGGTTTTGGCAAGGTGTATGCCCCCAAAGTTCCCTGCCATATGTAACTGCCCCTCTTGCCTGCACTTTGTAGATTTCAAACACTGGAGTGAAGGGTTTGTAAGTTGATTTTTTTATCATCCTGGAGATACCACCCGTTAACTGCACCAATTTGACATTTGCCTTTGTACGATGGGTATCCCAGGTCATATTCTGGTTAATGGTCACCCCTAGATATTCGAATGTTTGGACCCTCTCTAACCTCGTAGTGCCTATGGTTGGATTGGGGCGGGTGATTGGCGGGGGTCTGAATATCATGTATTTAGTTTTCTGAGCATTAATCTCCAGTCCCCTCTCCCGGCAAAATATCACAAAACCGTCCAGTACACGTTGTATCCCCATAGGGGATTTTGAGAGCAGGAGGGTGTCATCCGCAAACATGATTGCGGGCACCCTGCTGCCATTAAGCTTTGGGGCATCTATATCGTTAATCCTAGTCAGGTTTTGCGATTACCCCGTTGACAAAGAGGCAGAACAGGGTGGGTGCAAGCACACAACCCTGTCTCACCCCCTTGTCCACGGGGAATCTTCCTGAAAGCACACCATTCCTGCTGCACCTGACCCGTGCATAATTTTATTGGTGAAGTCTCATCAATATGTTCAGAATGTCAGGTGGGATACCCAGCTCCTTTAACACGGACCTCAGTTTGGATCTTGGCACTAAGTCGAAGGCGGCGCGCAGGTCTACAAAAATCGTGTAGAGGCTGCCACCCTCGAATGTTACAGTTCTCCAAAACAGCAGGTTAAGGCGGAAGATCTGGTCCGTTGTGGAGACCTTCTGTCTAAATTCTGCCTGGTAAGGGCTCAAGATGGAAAACTCTTCGATCCAATCGTGTATCTGATCAAGTATCAACCACCCGAATAGTTTTTGTGACACATCGATGAGGCTGATGGGCCTGTAGTTGGCTGGCAGCAGAGGTGAGCCCTTCTTGAATATGGGGAGAATCTCTGCTCCCAGCCAAGTACAGGGCACCTCCATGCCCTGCTGGACAGCGTTAAAGATGAACATCAACTAGGGATCCCATATATCTGGCTCTTGTTTATAAAGGTCACCTGGGAGCCCATCCAGGCCAGGGGCTTTGCCGGATACTAACCTCAAAATTTCTGCTCGCACCTCTTATTCAACTCGCACCTCTTCTTCAACTCTTGGCAATGAGTCAGCTAAGCCCTCAACTGTATCCAGAGTAACTCCTGTATAAAGAGCTTGAAAGTGATCTTCCCAGGCCTTGGCTGAAATGTTGGGTTCCACTGCCGAAGGTGGCTCATCCGAGCCCGTGGTAACAATTCGCCAGAATTTACGGGAGTCCCTGCTTGCTAATGTAGTAGCAAGATTCTCCCATTTCTCCTGTTCCCATTCAGCCTTGGCATGGGTGATCAACTGTTTATAATCCCTTCTCCTTTCCTGTATAATGGACCTAATGTGGCCTTGCTTTAGGGAAGTTAGTAGGTCTGATTTAGCCTTTCGGCAGGCAGCGTTATACCACAAAGTGCGATGACCCGTGGTGGACTCAGATTTTCTTGAGGAGAAGAGAACTTCGGCCATTGTCTTAATAAGGTCCTCGTGAGCAGACCAGAGTTTTTTGTGCATGTCGTGGGTGTTAGATTGCTCGACGAGTGCACCCACCTTTTCGAGTATGGGGATAACACAGCCATACAACGCTGATAGCTTTTCTGGGTTAGTGGCTATTTTTTCCCACCTCACTCTGCGTCTGTTATTCGCCAGGGTTAACCCTGAATCGGGCACGTCTAGTCCAGCCCAAGTTTCTCTATCTACACCAGGGAGAGAATATTCTAGTTCTAGCACATTATGATCGCTATCATCCCTGGCTATCACCCTGAAATTCTTAATTTTTGACCATTTAGACAGTTGGACTAAAATATAGTCCAATCTTGACTCCCTCCCCACTTTATTAAATGTACATTTGGGTGAGATATCAGAATTCAATCGCCCATTACAGGCCCCTATTGCATGTGCAAAGGTTGGAGTGGTGATCTGTATTGCTAAAGGAGTCCAGGCTCTAGGATGGGGGGCCACCGTAGGAGGTACTGACCAAATCGCATCCTCCTCTAGTGATGTTCCATCCAGTAACCCTGGTAGTGGCTCAAAGTGGCAGTTCAGATCACCTCTGACCACAAAAGGTATACCCTTGTCAAAATCATTGAGGAAGGTGGAAAGTTCCTCTATGGTTCTGGATTCCCGAGTTATATTACCTGGTCTAGAGTAGACATTTACCACTGCCAATTTGATGGAATTTGGCCATTCCATCAGGACGCATTGAACATCCTCGGATGCTTTAGGAAGGGGTGTAGCCTTACAACCCAGGTGGGTAACCACCCAGATAGTGTAGTGTAGTTCCTAGTTTCCCACTAGGCCCTGCGCATTGGAATAACATAAACAGTAGTATCGACGTAGAAGTGCGGATCTTCAAGGCCTCTACTGACTATGCTAAACTTAATTGGGTGTGTTACCAACTAGCTCAGAGGTCACTGGAAACTTTCTTCTCTGCATAGGAAGTGATCAGCTTCCTTGGCACAGACAAGAAGGGATTCAGCTTTCCAACAACCGTGCAACATGACAACTTTGCTCCTCAGATTAAGAGTCAATCTCTAGGGTCGTGTGAAACAATAGACAGTTATTTTACTCAGTCAGGTTAGTGCAGTTTACTTTCACAATATGTAGAGAATAGAGAGACGGGCGTTTGTCAATAAAAGGTTAACATTTATTGAACAGTCTTTCTTCTCGTACAAGAGAAATGTATTGCCACAATTGCAAGACTTGTTATGATAAAAAGTACGTACAGTAAGATAAGTATTGCGAAATAATACTGTAAAAGCAGTGATATGGTTTCTTAGCCATACAATGGTTTAAAAGTAATAAAACATATATACAGTCATATATACATTAGGCTAAAATACTCAACTGGTGCTTCTAACTAAGCCTACCCCAGTGTGCCTGACCTAAGCCTAACACGTGGAAGGGGAGTAAGTAAGTTGCTTCAAGTTAAGTTGGTTTTGCCAAGGTTTGCTTCAAGAATTCTCACTAAGGGTTTAGTCAACACCATACCTCTGAATAGAATGATGGAGGTCTGGTATCTCCTTCAGGGGAAACTCGGTATCCCAGTCACCCGCGAGGGCAGACTAGAAACGCTGGAGCTGGATTTCTCAGAAGGAGAAAGACAGCGTCTCTCTTCAGCGCGTCGAGGAGAAGGAGGGGGGACAGCGTCCGCGGGCAGCTTGGCTTCTGCTGCGCTCTTCGCAGAGGGACGGCTGTTCAGCTCCTAGTTACACCACACCATCGTTCGCGATTTAGCAGCGATAATGTTATCAGCAGCTTCAGGCGAGGGGCAGCAGGCTGCAGCAACAGGGTGCTAGCTTCAGACAGCTAGCAACAGGCAGGCGACAACAGCCTACACAACAGCAATTGCTTAAGGCAACGTTGGTAATATTTATACCTGACAGGTGCCTGGTTTGACGTAAGTTTGCTGGACATAAGACGTCAATTAAAGATGTCACTAGGAAGTGATAGCTATCAGTTGCTCATTAGAGTTCCATTACTAATCAAAACACAGCAAGCGGGGATTTCCAGGTTTTCTGAGTTTTTATCTTGTTGAAGAACTCGGAGTGTTAATCTAGGAATATCAGATAGTGACTTCTGCTCTGTCATTGCACTAATTGGTTGCAAAGGAAGTGGCAGAGAACTATTCTGGAATGTGGCTCTGTTCGTGTGAGGCCAGAGATGACTTTCTGAATATCGCACTTGAACGGTTATGCCAATATAGGGAATAAATGGATTTATAGCCGAATAGGGGCATAAGGTCACAGTATCGATCAGTAACCTAGATAAACACGCAACACCCACTCCACGTTTTCATGTCCATCAAATTACTAAAGCTAGAGCAATAAGATGCATGTGTAACATTGCCCACCCCAAAATACATAAATGCATTTGAAATAGGCGTATTTGTCATACGTGAAAATTTAGGTACTGTACGTTTTTTAAGCATAGAAATCATTCAAAAATGATTGCATATGAAATCAATGAACGATTATGCAAAAAGAATTACACATGAAATATCTCTGAAACAGAAGAAGGGCGAGATAAATCATCACATATAAATGCATTGCAATAAATGTGAGCTAGAGGCTGATGTAAGTTGTTATGTCTCTAGATGTGTTTAGAAATAGAAGTTTGAAGCTTCTGTTCTTTAAGAATAGTTTTTACCTTAAGCAAAGAATTGTTCGTGCCAAAAAAGGGTCAATATTAAAAAATATCCAATTCAAAAGAATTATTGCTTGAACGGGGAAATAGAGTTCCAACGCTTTTAGCAGTTTTTGTTGATCAAAACTGAAGGCCGAATCCAGAGTTCATGGGAACGCTGTGTGTCGGAAAGCTTCTCCAAAGTTATTATTTCTGTTCGGGTGAGAACATCATATCAGACAGGCTCTCAAAGAATTGGTCTACAAAATCAGGTGACAGTTCAACCAAATTCGATAGCGCTGTAACTTGGCAGGTGTGAGAATGATTGCTGTCATCATAGTCGGGTTCAGCAATGCTCACAGAAGGTCGTACCTGGGTGATGCTGCTTTTGTCACTCGCTCCACTGTTACCACCTAGTCGTAGTACAGGAGTCTCAACGAATGCTGTCATCAGTATTGGTAGCCGCTGGGGACAACACAATGCGTGAGCCGTTATTGGACTGAGCAAAGTATCGACGTCCATTGGTACTGCTGATGGAAGTGAAAGACAGATGTCCAACACGCACTCATCTCCGCATAGCATACATCTTAGTACCGGTAAGATACAGTTCTGCCATATAGGTCTGAATGAAAGGAACCAGGTCATGTTTAGATCTCTCAGCCTGGCCAATCCGAGGACGTTAGTTATCCTGTCCTGGTAGCGCATTGCTAGGATTGTCTCTTCCATTCCCATGGGAGCTATGTCGGAGCTTTGGCTTGCCATAACGAAGCAGGATGGTCAAAAATAAAATCCCTGCTACAAGTCCCAAAAATAAGGGTATGCCGCCAGAAACAGAGTGAACAAAATTAGGAACGATTCCCAAAATTGCTTGAAAAGGTGTTAGCAGTCCCGTAAAAATCGTCTTAAATATGCCTGGGATGCCTATGGCACTAGACATGTTAAGGAGTTGGCTAAGCATTTCTACGAAATGCACGGGGCAATTTGTTGATAAAAGTTCATGAACTTCAGTAGCTGTCCTTGCAACTAGAAGATCATACGTCTCTTTTGATGACGTTATGGGCACTGTTGTCTGCAAAAGCACAGACTTCATTTTGCTTAAAGTATCAATTCGTATAGAATAGAGATTCAGACGAGGCCAGATGGGAGTCACTGTGTCTGCAGGCCCACTCGGGAACAATGCCTGCATACAGCATTTGACCATGGATGTTACACTTACTAGATAACTTTTCCCTGGCACAAGGCCACAACATCTGTGATCCGTTCTAAGAATGTACTCCCGTTTGCAAGTTGCATAAAGAAGGGCTCTATCTGAGTTGCAGGTGTGACTAGCTGGTGGCATGAAAGGTTGTTAGAATTTCCATCACATGCTCCGTGTAAATTAATACCCTGACACAAAAGTATACCGCTTAGTGAATGTTTACAATTTTCACCACTAAGAAATACATTTTTGTCGCTGTCACTATAGCAAGAATGTGTGTATGGTAATTTCCATTCAGATTTTACATATCCTTTACCCAATTGTTCATACTGGCCAGTAGGTATGTATTCAAGGCACTTTTAAAATCGGAAAGTTGTTATCGGAATGGTGATAATTCCGTGTATTATCCATTCAATGACAGGACTCTCTGACATTGTCAATGGTAATCTCTCAAGTTTTTCGATGCTCAGGATTGTATAGTCTGCTCTTTTCTGTGCCAAACTGATCTGTTTATCAGTAAGGTTAAAAATGGAAAATAATGACGTTGTGTTGATTAAACGCCAAGGCACATAGCCTGAACGAAGATTTTGCAGCGTCCAGCCTAATTGTATAATAGAACGTAATTGTGATTGGCCATGTTGTAACATTAGCAAGTCTCTATCTATCACATCAAAGGCAGAGGATACAATATTGTCCAACGAATATATTCTGGAAGACAGAGTCATTAACCCATTGTCTACTACAGAAAGTGATTTCTCCAAATTAATACGTATTTTTTCAGCTGTTTCAATTTGTTTGACTTTCCAAGCCTCGTTGTAAGCAGCATAGATACTGGTCGCTATGAAACGCTTTTGACGCTGTTTGCGTGGTCCAAGAATGAAATCGCGCAAATCAGCACCATCTTTTAGTAAAGACAAGTGTTGCTTAATTTCAGCCAGTGTGGATGATGTTAGCCATTCAAGGCAGAGTTTCCCTACACTGTATGTTGTTATTATCCCTGGATGTTGTCTCTGGGAATATCTCGGGTCTAGTCTGGTCATTTTTAACCCCTGTGTTTTATTCAGGAATCTATCTTGACAGCTGTTTGTGTCAATAGGCCAGATTAACCACTTTTTCCAATCAGGATGTGTTTTGTTAAAATGTAAAATTTGTGTTACGTCTAACTCAATATCTGCAGTTATATTTTCAGGTATTGGCTTTGGTATAGACGGTTTTTTAAGGTCTTTGATCTTAGCTAGGCCAAGACAGGATGTTTGGTGTATTGTGTCATTTAAAAACAACATTTGTTCTGGTATCATGCAGGTTCTAAATAGTGCTTCAATGCCTTGTACCTGCCAATCTTTTGTACCCCAAATTGTTTTTGTTTCAATATTATTTTTCCAATAATCAAAACCAAATGTCATCATTTTTTCATAAAATGCTTCTGAATATATCAATTTAGAATTTGTCAGCATTGTTTTCATTCCTGTTTTATCTAACAGTTTGTAATAAAACGTTTCTGCATTACTGGTGTTAAACCCTGAGAAGTATTTGAATTTCTCAAAAAATGCTTTAGAACTGCTTTTAGGTGGTGTAGCACAATGTTCCCATTGATTATACATAAAAACATTTCTCGGCTGTGCAGATTTATGCAAGTAATGATCACCATAATGTGTGTAACAGAATAACTGCTCATAACTAGATGAACCTTGTAAATAATCATGATCTGTGAATGTAGCTGCCATTACTAAATCAGACATCATGTCATTAATACTGTTAAAGTCCCAATCATCAGAGAATGTACTAGGTTTTACAAAGTCACTTAAGGAAACCTTCAGTTGATGAGGATACTTCAGGATTTCGACCGGACCATATATCTCATAGTCAGTTTTCTCCCATACTACCCCACCTGGTATTGGAATTGCTGTGACAGTTCTCTTTTCTTCACGTGGGATGATCTGTGTGGTTTCAGGACTAGGTTGATGTTCTGACTTGCTGTGTCCATTGTACTATATTTTCCCTCAATGAATCTTCCCAAACAAAGTACCACGATGAGCCAAAGCAGGAGGAAAAATACACCTAGACCGAACCAGAACTCTAGCCAAGGGGAAATAAGGTAGATTTCCTTCAGTTGATGAAAGAGTTCTGTTGCTTTTTCTTTAAAAGTCTTTTTTGTTTCTGGCATCACTTCGGGTCGTTTTGATCTTCAGAGAAGTTGTCGAAGTTGATGAAATAACCAGAGGCAGTTCTGTCGATTGATGGGATTGTTCTTTCAATCTGTCTCTCAGTAGCACTTTCTGATGCCACATTAGTGTAGACTGGTGTTGTTTCTTGACGAACTGTTTCAATCTGTGTCTCAAGAGGCACGAGTTCCATGGCATTATTGCATAGTCCTTCATTGTGCACTGCAGGCTGATCGAATGTGATTAGTCTTTCAGTTTGAACCTCTTGGATTGTTGCAAGTTTGGGTATTCTGTTGTTTCTTGGGAGTCCACTTGGCCTACTGTTGATTATAGGCCACATGCTTGTGGTTTTACCAGGTCGATGGACACGACTCTGTTCTCCTTTTTACCAGCAAGGGGCGGTAGCACAACTGATCTTGTTCCGGTGACTGCCAAGACAGGTACTGCTTTTCTGTAAGAAGGCCCAAATTCCTTCTTCAACGCGTTTTTTTCTCTGACTAGATCCCCAATCTTTGGAATCCAGACAGGCCTTGCTGGGGCTGTTGCTTGTGGTGCCTCGTCCGTGGTATCTGGCTGTTGCTTTAACTTTATGTTGCTGAAGGATTTTCTTGTTTCATTCAGTTCCTGTAAAACAGCCAAACGATCTTTGATGTCAAAGTCTGTTGTTTTTTCTTGTACCACTGACATCTGACTATCGAGGTCCTGAATGTTCATTCTAATTCCGAACAATAGTTCGTATGGGCTGAAACCTTTTAGAGAATTTCTTGGCAAGTTATTAAGACTAGTTTGGACACTTATTAAATGTTTGACCCACCCAGCGCCTGAACCTAATACCTTCGCTGTTATAGATCGCTTTATGTCCCGGTTTTTTCTTTCAACCATACTATTCCCTTCGGGGTGCGACGGACAAGAATACCGCAACCCAATTCCCATGCTGGCCATGGCCTCCTTATAAGCTCGGGAGCTGAAAGCAGGACCCTGGTCAGAATGGAACGTGGTAATTGCGTATGTGCCGATAAAGACTCGCAAATCTTTTATAACCGTTCTAGCGTCAGCCGAGCGCTGGAGGCCACATCCATATGAACCTCGTACAGGAATCCACTGCTACCATGATATATCTATAGTTGCCGTCCCTTTGTAGGGGACCACAGTGGTCCAAGTAAACACATGCAAATGGTTTATCTGAGATAAGAAGGGGTGTCTGCGCTGGTCGTTTTACTGTTGATACTTTTATCCTTTGGCATATATCGCATTCTAATACATACTTTTTAGTTTGTATTCCCAAGCGAGGCCACCAATATCTCTGTTTTAATAGTGATATTGTTGCGGAAACGCCAGCGTGTGCAGAGGCAAGCCCTTCGTGTGCCGCTTTTATTAGTCCTAACCTGTGTTCCCTGTTTGGAATTACCCTATCCCCCACTCCAGGGATTCGAACAAAAGGAACATTATTCGTATCTGTTGAATATAAGTACTTTTCTGGAAAGCCTTTTGGGAGTGTTTTCTTATCATTTTTTACTGACGCACTGACAGCTTGTAGAATATTGCTGTCTATTTTTGTTTGTGACCGAGTTATCGCAGCTACGGAAGCCGTTTGCACAGCTGCCTTCGTGGCTTCATCAGCCAATGAATTCCCTGCAACGTGAACGCCATCACGTTGATGACTCAGAGTGTGTATCACGTGAGTCTTTTGTAGTTCTTTTTGCAAAAGAACTACCTGTTCCCAAAGCATTTTATGCTTTATTGTGCCACCTTTTGCATCTTTGAAACCGTTTTCCACCCAATTCTGCAAGTATTCATTATAAGATTGTACGCAATAAAAAGAATCGCACACTATTAGTGTGGGGAATTCGCGATCGGTATTTTCTAGCGCCATCTTAAATGCTACTAATTCAGCTCGTTGAGCCGAGCAATCTCCTAGAGATTGTGTTTTGGTGACCATTGGTCTAAATTTACCTTTGTGCCAGCGACCTTTAACAATCGCGCACGCAGCACTGTAAGCTTGCTTACCCCCAACTGCGGGTTGTGCTGATCCGTCAGTATATATAATACTTCCGTATTCTTCGAGAGGCAGGATTTCAATTGGCAGAGGACATTCATATTCATATTGTAAAAATTCCTGTGTTTTTAAGTTAGGATCAAATTCGTAAACTACGTCTGTTGCAGCAAGAGAATTAACCCACTGAATCCATCTCGGATGCAAAGCTTTAGCATTAGGAATGCTTGCTTTAGTTACCGCTTCTAAAGCCGGTATAGGTGTTACGATTATTATTCGTTTACCTTGTGCTAGGGGCCTTTCTTTTGCTACAGCAGTCTGAACCGCAGTTAGAATTTTCTCAGTTGAACTGAATTTTATTTCAGCCTTTGTGTACAAATGTGATTTGTAAGCTATTGGTACCTTTTCTCCCTCATTAGAGGTTAGGTACGTGAATCCGCATCTTCCTGGGATGACTCGGATTACAAGATCACGTGTGTTGTCACGTGTATCTAATTTTGTTTTAGCTAACATGTCTGTTTGCAGTGATCTCAAAATTTCTGTGTGTTTTTGAGTCCAATTGATTTGTTTAAAATCAGGTTTAATTAGTTCGTAGAGAGGTTTAACCCTCTCTGCGTAATTTAGAATGTATGTTCTTCCGAAATTCAGAAAACCTAGAATGGATTGTAAATTCTTCAGCGTTTTTGGAGCTTGGAGTACAGCGCACTTCTCTAAGAAGTTGTCCGCTAGGCTTTTCCCTTCACTTGATAATTCGTACCCTAAGAATATTACTGTCAGATGGGCAATTCGGGACTTTTTAAAGTTGAATTTGTAACCCTCTGCTGCGAACCCAAGTATAATGGTGTTCACTCTTTTCAAGTGAGTATCCAAGTCGTTGTCTGTGAGATAGATATCATCTACGTAAGATAATGCCTCATCATCATAGATTTGTAGTAACTCTGTTATCCTAGCTGAGAATAGTCCTGGGCTGTTCTTGAACCCCTGTGGGAGTCGACAGAATTTTTTCTGCGACCCAAATGCTGAGAAAGCGGTCAAATATCTGCTTTCTGGTGCAATGTTTTGACAAAAGAAACCATTAGATATGTCTAATGTTGTTTTATATTTTTTCCTAACTATGTTATTCATTAGGGCTGCACTATGCGAGTTTTGTACTGCAAAAGTTTTACAACATGTATTAAGGTGTTTGTAGTCCAAAACTAGACGATATGAATTGTCTGGCTTGGAGACAGGAAACAAAGGATTGTTCATTTGAGAGGTGCATGTTTCAATCACCCCCTGGTATTCAAGTTGATCTAAAATCTCCCTGACTTGTTTTTTAGCTTCTTGCTTAATGGGATACTGCCGTTGGGCAGTTGGTTCACTTTTTAACTGGATTTTGTGAGGAGGGGAGTCCTCATCCCATCCTACATGATTTTTATACAATGCCGGTGCCTGGGCTACTGCCCATTTCCTTGCATATGTATATTTTTTGTGAATCAGAATGTGATTCGAGAAGGGAGGAATAATCACTTCTTCGCCACGAGGGCACTCCCTGACAAACTCTGGGGGCCAATCTTTTTCAGCTAATAGAATATCATAGACTTTTGAGAGTTTATCTCAAAACAGACCTCTTATTTTCCTAGTCTTATCACCCTCTATACGCAATGTTATTTCGTATATTTTATGGGGCTCGCTAAGTCTGGTGTCGGCAGTTTCAACCTGAATGTATTCATTCGTGTCCACTGTCTCCAGATGACTCATCAAGATCTTGCGCGCTATACTGATTTCTGCTGCACTGTCCAACATTGTCAATGCCCACTCCCCGTTTTTTAACTGTGTCCTCAGTATTCTCGGCATGGTTGATTACTCTAATACTGGCTACCTTCTTTTTTGGAAATTGAGATTTTTTACTCTGAGCAGGTTCCTTGTCTTTGGACTTGGTGTGCTCTCCTGGCTCTGACCGTCCTCTTCTTTCCGATTTCTGTGGAAAAGATCGAGAGGGATGTGTATCAATACTTTGATATCTATCAGGTTTTTTCAGATTATCCCTATTTCTAAGGTTATATCTTTTCTCAGAGGGCTCCCTCTGGGGAGACTAGTGTTCTCGAGTCTGAGTTCTTTCCCTCCGTCGAGGAGACCTTCCTCTGGACTGGAAAACTTTTTCCTTGGGAGTGGATTGTTTATTTCCATCCCAGCTCTTTTTAGGAGTGTTTAAATTATTTTTAATAAATAATTTTTCAGGATTTTCGAGCAGTTGGGGCTTTACTGGTTTCGCACCCGAGCTGTCTCTACCTAATTCTTCATAGCATTTTTCTATGATTTTGGCAAGCTCAATTGGATCTTTTATATCTGTTTCCTTCAACTTCTGGCGAATCGCCACAGATGCTGCTTCTCCTTTAATGTTGGCTAATAATATAGCCGAGACCTGCTTGAAGTCTTTCAGTAATTTCATACCTAGATTTAAAGCGGGCTCTGGACCGTATTCATTTTGAATCTGTTTTAGCACTTCTGGTATTACCGCCATAGACGGAACACCGTGTGTTTTTGTGTAAATGGAAGCAAAGACTGTACCCCAAGTGTCGCAGTCCTCCACGTGTGGTGCGATTCCCATAGGAAGGCAGATGGTCAAGATTCTGTGTTTCTCTATAGGGGTAGTATCAGGAAATACTGCCTCTATTTGAGTGATTTTCTGGGCTAACCAGAAAGGAATTTGTTCCCGTTTTACGGGTGTTTTACCAAGACATGACTGTATGTTCTGTGGTGTGATTTTATTAGTGTTCCCCTGATGAGGGTTCAGCTGTGGTACATTAACAGCTGTTTGGACTGTTGCAGTCCGCATTACATATTGGACTAATTGCCTATGTATTTTAATTAGTGTTTTTAGCTGTACTAACAGCTCTTCTCTAGACATTTTGCAATGTCAGGATGTGGTGTGTAGCTGGCTAGAACCGGCCACGTTGCTCCTGGTCTACCTAGTGGACCGAGCATGGTAATGTGATCATTGTGTTTTAGGGCGCCATTAAACCAGAGCAGGTGCTCTTGAAATTTAAGTGGAATTTCAATCTCCTCGAAAGGAGCGTACTCTTCCGGAGGTTCCTCTATTTTGTAATAGTGAAACTCTTTTGTTGTAGCGTTTGCCGCTGGAAAGTTTATCCATGAATAGAATACCTCTGTCTGCCGATATTCGTGAGCCTCTATCACGAAAATTACTGTACCACCTTGAGGTGTCAGTCCGTTTTCTATAAGTTTTAAAGTTATAGATTTTTTTTAAGTGGACCGGGATGATAATAGCACCCGGTTCAGTAGTCCCGTCGGGACCCTGCTGAGTCGCATCTGCTGCGGCATCAGCTCCGTTGTTTTCTACTGACATTTTATAAATGCAAGGTTTGCAGAGTTGGTCTCCAAGGAGACAAAGATTAGGTGCACAATATTTTGGAACACTGTATCCTTCAACGTTGAATAAACCAGAGCTTTACATAGGAATCTCTTCCTACTGAGTTCGGGCGGATTTTAACCTTTCACCCACTCCAGACGTCTATTGGAGTATTTACGGGAGAAAGGAGTCTGTGTGAAAAATGCACGACTGAGTTACTCTAACGTCTTGCGTTAGTTTATCGCCTTACCAAACGTTTGGGCGCCATGTAGTGTAGTTCCTAGTTTCCCACTAGGCCCTGCGCATTGGAATAACATAAACAGTAGTATCGACGTAGAAGTGCGGATCTTCCAGGCCTCTACTGACTATGCTAAACTTAATTGGGTGTGTTACCAACTAGCTCAGAGGTCACTGGAAACTTTCTTCTCTGCATAGGAAGTGATCAGCTTCCTTGGCACAGACAAGAAGGGATTCAGCTTTCCAACAACTGTGCAACATGACAACTTTGCTCCTCAGATTAAGAGTCAATCTCTAGGGTTGTGTGAAACAATAGACAGTTATTTTACTCAGTCAGGTTAGTGCAGTTTACTTTCACAATATGTAGAGAATAGAGAGACGGGCGTTTGTCAATAAAAGGTTAAGATTTATTGAACAGTCTTTCTTCTCGTACAAGAGAAATGTATTGCCACAATTGCAAGACTTGTTATGATAAAAAGTACGTACAGTAAGATAAGTATTGCGAAATAATACTGTAAAAGCATTGATATGGTTTCTTAGCCATACAATGGTTTAAAAGTAATAAAACATATATACAGTCATATATACATTAGGCTAAAATACTCAACTGGTGCTTCTAACTAAGCCTACCCCAGTGTGCCTGACCTAAGCCTAACACGTGGAAGGGGAGTAAGTAAGTAGCTTCAAGTTAAGTTGGTTTTGCCAAGGTTTGCTTCAAGAATTCTCACTAAGGGTTTAGTCAACACCATACCTCTGAATAGAATGATGGAGGTCTGGTATCTCCTTCAGGGGAAACTCGGTATCCCAGTCACCCGCGAGGGCAGACTAGAAACGCTGGAGCTGGATTTCTCAGCAGGAGAAAGACAGCATCTCTCTTCAGCGCGTCGAGGAGAAGGAGGGGGGACAGCGTCCGCGGGCAGCTTGGCTTCTGCTGGGCTCTTCGCAGAGGGACGGCTGTTCAGCTCCTAGTTACACCACACCATCGTTCGCGCTTTAGCAGCGATAATGGTATCAGCAGCTTCAGGCAACGGGCAGCAGGCTGCAGCAACAGGGTGCTAGCTTCAGACAGCTAGCAACAGGCAGGCGACAACAGCCTACACAACAGCAATTGCTTAAGGCAACGTTGGTAATATTTATACCTGACAGGTGCCTGGTTTGATGTAAGTTTGCTGGACATAAGACGTCAATTAAAGATGTCACTAGGAAGTGATAGCTATCAGTTGCTCATTAGAGTTCCATTACTAATCAAAACACAGCAAGCGGGGATTTCCAGGTTTGCTGAGTTTTTATCTTGTTGAAGAACTCAGAGTGTTAATCTAGGAATATCAGATAGTGACTTCTGCTCTGTCATTGCACTAATTGGTTGCAAAGGAAGTGGCAGAGAACTATTCCGGAATGTGGCTCTGTTCGTGTGAGGCCAGAGATGACTTTCTGAATATCGCACTTGAACGGTTATGCCAATATAGGGAATAAATGTATTTATAGCCGAATAGGGGCATAAGGTCACAGTATCGATCAGGAACCTAGATAAACACGCAACAATAGCAAGACCACCAGATGGCCGCCCCTTACCCCCCCCATCGAGCGGGAATGGAGAACACAGCATAGCCTGTACGGGTATATGCATCACTCGCCCAGGTATCTTGGAACATACAAACATCTTTGGAATCAATGAATGTGTTCCAGTCTGGGCAATCAAGCTTATATCCTAGACCCGCCCGGTTCCAGGACAATATCTTTAACGTGGCTGGTTTGGAATTGGAGATAGTAGTGAAGTAATTCGGGGTTCCCAAGGCCTACACACTCCAGAGATAACCCACTTACATTCAAGAACTGTTGGCACGGAAACTGTAAAAGGCAAAGAACAAGTTTATTAAGACCCCATGGGGTGGTGGTACACTCAAACAGCACCCTTCGGTAATGCAAGAGGTATCACACCGAACATCGGTGTGACCCCGTTTATATACAGTTTGGGGAAATAAAAGATAGGCGGCACAAGTTAAGACACATTTAAGGACATATATGGTCATGTTTTGGAACACTGCCAGCTCATTGGAGGGGGCACAACTCCGCTGGTCAGTTTGGTGCACATTCCAGAAGGTTTACGGGTCAGTGGGAACTGCGCATGTGCGACTTGACCAGTACTAAAAATAGCCTGTTGCTGGGCAGATAGGAGTGATCAATGGAACGGACAACGGACTAAAGGGCACGTCGGCCACGAGGCCGCTCATGATCTAAGATGGCCGCTACAACATTCAAAATGGCGTTTTCATATATAGCCAAGTTAAGGAGGACAACGTGTAGGTTCAGCTAATCGCTAATGCGGCCGGGCCAATTACAACAGACGACCCTTTTAGCGGTTAGCTGAAGCTACCTCATAGTGAACATAGTCAGGATGTTCGTCCTCGATGTCTATTAACATTATTTGTGTTACCTCCTTGTGAAGCATCATTTTGTCATGGGCAAGAGTTCGTCTTGATGGTATACAAGCTGATAAACACATTGAACATAAGGCTGGGCCACATTGAATACATAAACATATGAAAAACATTGCTCCCACAAGTATACAGAGAATTGTCAACAGTTTCCAGCCCCAAGTTGCAATCGTAGACCAGAACCATCCTGAAAGTGTCCAAGTTCCATTGTCCGGGTGTATTTCAGAAGCTATTTTATGAAGCTTGGAAATAGCATCATACACAGATGGAGAATTGTCCGGGACATATACGCAACAGCTGCTTCCGATAATCCTACATGCCCCCCCACGATCAGCCAAAACAACGTCCAATACCATTCGATTTTGGAGGGTGACAATTCTGGAAATCTGTAGTTCCTCGGTAATATTCCCCAGGGCAATGGCAGTGTCATTTGCAACAGCCTCAACAACACGTGTCAGTCGTCTGATTTTCCGGCTGTTCAGTGCAGCCCCCACAAAGGAGAATAGTCCCAGATTAAAGTCCACATACTGTTGTAACGCAGTGTCCGTTTGGTCAATGTCCTCCAGGGCAACAGTTCGTTTAACCCTATTCAAAACGAAATCATGGTACAGTGTATAATCGTTGTGGTACATCGGAGGGGCAATGAATACAGGGGGTAACACAAACGATACGTAGCACGTGCCCAACCACCCCACTGGAAGCTGATGGTATCCCTTCGTCCCACAGACAAAGTATGTATTTCGTGATGCAACAAATGAGATGCCATTCGGGCTATCAAACGTAAGAGAAATGTTACATTCGCTTTTCCCCACTGCAATCGTGCCCTTGTTTCTGATACATAAATCGGCTTTTGTGGCAATGACATTTATAACATGAGCACTAGATACATTAACATTCCGCTGATTGCTGTATACACGTGGGGCAGATATATTGTCAGGCCTATACTCTTCCCATTCGAAACGTGTACCCTCAGCCTGGGGAAAACCATCCTTGTCATGGAAACATACTTTATTCAAACGGAAAAGCACCCCCCCTTTAGTTGGCCATCTTAAAGTAAAAAGGAGGGTGTACCAAGCGTTGCATGACCCATTGTGTGAAAACGGGAGTGGAATAAGTGGGGTGCCCCCTCTCTTCTGGTGCCCAGGCAACATTCCACACACCCAACAATTCGAGGTATTGGTCATGTTATGTGTGTGGTGAAGAATCTGAATGAAGCTGTTATTTAAATACGTTTGGCGATGGCGCTCTTCATGGAAGGGCAGTGTGAAATGAAAATGTTCAGACGGTGCCGGGGTAGTCGGCAGCAAATGTTCAAGTACAGGCACCACAAGTTCGACTACCCAGGCTATAACAGCTATCACCACGATAGTCAAGACAAAAAGAAAGGCACCCAATATTTTCTTATCACGAGATGCCGTTGATGCCATATTTCAAGAATATTCGTGTAAAATCTCAAATAGCACCAATTGTTCACAAATTGTCCGCAAATTGTCTCAGATACACGCACGTGTATACCTTAAAAAAAAGGAAAAATGCGGTGCTGAACTCCGAGGTAGCCGTTGTTTTCTTCTCCGGGCCAAGACGGGTGTCGCTACTCTGGTAGAACTGATCCCCCCCCCTTGGAATTCCCGGTTTCCGTTTCACAAACCTGGAGCGGTAACCAACCAGTCATTAAAAAAAAAGGACACAAAAATCTTCTTATCGTGGACGTAGGTTGTAGCGCTCTCTTCCGATAGCAGATTGGTCCGGGAAGGCTCCCTCCACTTCGGCCGACGTCACAGCTGGGCTCTTTTCTTTCTCCAAAATCTCCTTATAATCAGTCAACACAGCAGGAGTCACCAGATCCGGAGAGACACGGCGACAATGTGTCGAATGCACCCACCGCTTCCTGTTTGTCACTCGTACTGCGGTGCGGGTCGCCAGGAGGACCTGCTCGGGGCCCTTCCACCTAGGCTCCAGACTGCTTGCTCTCTCAAATGAACGGACCATTACATGGTCACCAGGACGAAGATCATGGCCCTCTCCAGTAGAGTTGTCCGGGAGCGCTTCTCGAACCTGTTGATGAATAGAGAGCAAATCATTTGTTAATCGTGCCAAATAATCATTCATCATAACACAAGGCACATCATGTATTAATCGCGGCTTGGGCACCCCCCAGATATTCATAGGGCGGCCAAACACCACCTCGTAGGGCGTAAGGCCGGTTCGTGAGTGGGGTACTGATCTAAGAGATAGTAGTGCTAGCGGCAACGCATCTGGCCACTTCAATGATGTAGACGCCACAATTTTGGCCAGCTTAAGCTTCAACGTGGCATTGTACCGCTCGACCAAACCTGCTGACTGAGGGTGGAATACAGCGTGGAACTTTTGCTGAATCCCTAACCCCTTCAGTACATATTCCACAATCTTTCCAACAAAATGGGGCCCATTATCGCTCCACAAAAATTTGCAAACTCCAAAGCGAGGAAAGAATTCCTTAAGCAACACCTTAGCTGTTGTCAAAGCTGTATTGTCTTTCGTGGGGTAGGCTTCAACCCATTTGCTAAAAGCACACACCACCACTAGGACGTATTTCAGGTTATTGCAACGCTCGAGTTGGATGTAATCCATTTGAAGCACTTCAAATGGTGCCGAAGGTGGAACGAAACCTCCTTTCGGAGTATGGGTCCCCTTTCCAGGATTGTGTTGCAAACACACCAGGCAGGTCTGCACTACTCTCGTTGCAGTATTAGCAATCTCGGGATGTTCCCAAACTCGTGTTAAAAGCCGAGTTATTGCAAGAGCTCCGACATGAGCCAGTCCATGTGTCATCTGGACCATCGCCTGTAAGTAAGCCGCAGGCAATTTCCACTTCTCCATGTCTTTGCTTCTCCAACAACCCTCGTCATCTAGTACCCCATCTGCTGCCCAAGCCGCAAGTTCAGATTCTGTGGCTGATTTTTGGATATCCCGTATCTCTGCTCTAGCATCGCTCCATCGCTCAGCCTGTGATTGTACCACGTACATGGGGGAGCTAGTTCGGGACATAGCCGTTTGCCTTGCTATACTGTCTGCAAAGGCATTTCCTTGACCCACTTTATCCGTAATTTTTTTATGGGCACTACACTTTACTATCGCTACTTTCTTAGGGCCAAGCAACGCATTTAGGAGATCACGCACTAGCTCTCCGTGCATAATGTGCTCTCCGTGTGATGTCAGAAACCCGCGTTCTCTCCAAAGAAGCCCGAAGTCGTGGGCCACTCCAAAGGCATACCGGCTGTCCGTGTATATGTTCACACATAATCCGGCACTCAATTCGCAGGCTCTTGTTAAAGCTATCAGCTCTGCTGCCTGAGCTGACTTTTGTGGTATCCTAGCTGTTTCTACCACTGTCTTAAGTGTCGTGATCGCATATGCTGCGGAAGTCGTGCCATCTGGCAGCCTTAGGCACGATCCATCAACCCACAGTTCCCCATCCACATCTGGAAGTGGCACATCCTGTAAATCGACACGACCCTTTGTCTGTTCCTCGGTCAGGAAAACACAGTCATGATGTTTTTCTTCCTGACCCTCCTCGGCCGGATAGGGCAATAAAGTGGCAGGGTTCAAAGTAGCGCATCTTTTCAATGTAATATGTGGCGCCAAGAGTGTCAGCTCGTATCCTGTTAGCCGTGCACTCGTGAGATATTGGGTCTTGGTTTGGTTTAACAGGGCATCTACTGCGTGAGGAACTAACACCAACAATTTGTGTGATAACACTATTCCCTCACTCTGTCGTATGGCTACTGCAGTTGCTGCTACCGCTCGAAAACACCCAGGCAACCCTCGTGCTACAGGATCCAAAATTGCAGAGAAGTATGCACATGGTCTCTGCTTATCCCCGTGTAATTGCACTAACACTGACAACGCGCACCCATCATTCTCGTGCACGTACAATGTGAAAAGTTTCGTGTAGTCTGGTGTACCTAACACGGGTGCGGAACAAAGGGCCTGCCTCAACTGCTCAAAAGCTTTCTGACATTCATCTGTCCACTCAAGGGGCATTGGTGTAGCTTTGGACAGTAACGCTAACAAGGGTTTTATGATATGCGAAAAACCCATGATCCTTTGCCTACAAAAAGACGTCAACCCTATAAAGGCACGTACATCTCTCTGCGTGCGGGGGACTGGTGTGTCTAAAATTGCTTGAATTCGATCAGATGTTAATGCACGCCCCTCCTTAGACAACAGATGACCGAGGTACGTCACCTGGGGTCTACAGTATTGGAGCTTCTTCTTCGAAACCTTGTGATTGTTTTGTGCCAAAAAGGAAAGCAACGCAAGTGTACTCTGTTCACATTGTGCATAGGAGTCAGCGGCAAGCAGAAGGTCATCCACGTACTGGATGAGCGCAACGCCGGACTGCAATTTAAAGGAATCTAGTTGTCTTTTCAAAGCCTGGCTGTAGATGCTAGGGCTTTCAGTATATCCTTGGGGAACACGACAAAATCTATACGATTTATTATTGAGCGTAAAACCAAACAGATATCTGCTATCAGGATGAACAGGGATGGAAAAGAACGCATTCTTTAAGTCAATAACACTAAAGGTGGTGGCTGTCGGTGGAACCAAAGTAAGCAAGGTCGTAATATCAGACACCACCGGGTATTGGGGAATGACAATTTTGTTAATCTCTCGCAAATCGATAATAAATCGATAGATCTTGCCATCAGTGTCTCTCTTAAGAATCGGTAGAATAGGGCTGTTACAAACATTATAAGGGACCTCCTCCACCACCCCTGCAGAAATCAAATCCTGAACAATATGTGTCAATGCAATTTCACCTTCTTTCGAAATCTTATACTGTGGCACTCGTGGTAGAGGGGCCCCCTCCTTAACAGTAATATGTATTGGTGGAATACGCATCTCTCCCACATCCGTATCTGAGGTCGCCCACAACGTGTGCGGCAGAGAGGCCAAAGCAGGAATGTCTAAAATGGCATAAAATATGTCAGGGTCAGGGCAATCGTCAGGGTCAGGGTAATTGTCATTCAGAATAACCCGCACTCCCTCTGGAGCGCAACGTATTGTCGCTCGAAAATATTTAAGTAAATCAATGCCCAGGATATTGTCTGGGGTATGGGATGATAACAAAAATTGGCCAAAACTGAAATATTTGTCAATGCATAGTGCAAGGGCCTTGGACAATGGGCTGGGGGAGGGTGTGCCATCAAACCCTACACACGTAATCATTTCGCCAGACAGGGGAGCCCTCGGAACCAAGTTTTTCGACAGAGCACTACGAGTAGCTCCTGTGTCGACTAGAAATTGATCAGTAGAACCCAAAATACCCGCTGTTACATATGGACCTTGCTGATCTACCGGCACTTCAACTGATTCCTTACCCCATCCTACGCAATCCTATGCATGCACATAATCCTGATGTTCCACATTCTCTCCTTCCAAAATCTGATATTGATTCCGTCTATCAAACGTATTTCGTTCGTCCTGGCCACGGCCCCTCTCCTCAACCTGTCTACGATCACCTCCGCCACCCCTCGCTCCCGTATAACCTCCTCTCGACCTTCCACTTCCTCGACCACGCTGACTACGCTGTTCACGAAGTACCGGACAATCTTCGGCCCAATGCCCAAACTCCTTACAATAAGCACACTGATCCTCCGCAATATCCGTACGACCATACGACGCGTTTCCTCCACCTCGTCTACCTCTATCGTTCCCTCTGCCCTGTGTTCCCCGAACCTGCGCCAACATCACCTTCGTTTTCAATTCCTTCGTCTTTTTCTCTACACTTTCTTTAGCCTCCACTTCCTGCCGCTCATAATACTGAGCCATAGTTAACAAGGACGCAGGGGTCGCCGTGGCCCAGGAACTTTCACTCGACTTCAATCGCTTCACAATCTCTGGTAGGAGATTAGCTACATACTTATCTACAAACAAATGCCGACCCGTATCATCTGTTAAAGATTGACCACTGTAATCATGAAAAGCTTCCTCGAAACGTGTAAAGAAATCTGAAACCGTTTCATCGGGTTTCTGCTTGCACGATGTTAGCATAGTCCAATCAATCTTTTTGGAGGGAACAAGCGCTTTTAATTTATTCAAGATAGCTGCCGGCAGATCTAGAATTAACTGGCAAGGCTTACAGGCTGGTTCTCTGTCTAAATCTGCAGCATTTATTTCCTTCCATGTTCCCCCCAATATCGTTTCGTCATTATTTTTACGAATCTGCCTCCACATATCAGGTGGTAATATTAGCCCAAAAAACAAATCTATGTCTACGAGAGTCATCACACAAGACGATATAGCCCCCTCCACCCCCTCATAAAATGCCGCTGGATTCTTCCGAAGATCAGGTAAAGAATTTTTCAATGCCATGACATCTGCTCTATTCCATGGCGTGTAAACCCAGTTATACACAAAATACCCTTTCGCATCCTTCGATAATTTATCCTCATCCGTACCTTCCCCCTTCGGCGGAACATACAAAGGCGCAGCTTCACGCATAGGCATAACATGCAACGCAGAACTCTTATCTGAACCACGGAGAGAACACTCTTTGGCCTGCCCATTTTTCTCCAATTCGGACTCCTTTTGCCTCTTTTTCCGCTCCTCCCGCAATCGGGTTGTCTCATCCCGCAGCTTGATCAATTGCGCAAACAGGTCATCGACATCTGAAAGATCAAAATCACCTTTAGTCAAGTTTTCACGGTACACTGACAACGCTTTGGGTTCTAACGTATCAGAAAGATCACGATATGCGCCTATAACCTCATCGGCCAAAGTAGACAGAAAATACATCAATTCAAAATCCGTCCACCCTTTCTTTTCTGATACCAATTGCTCCTGAGTAACACTACGTTTATTCACTTTACGAGCCCAACTACGTAGATGAGCGGACCTCTCCGTAGTAAACCTGAGAGCAGATATACCCTTCTTGCCCGACTTATCCTGTCCGTCATCATCAGAATCCACAGCTGGAGCCGTCGGCGTAACGTACGGAGGCGGTGACCGATCTAACAAAGAAAAATCATCAATTTCATTATTAAGGACAGGATAAAGCGGTCGGCGAATAGGAAATTGGCCAGTCGTTTGCAAATTACGTTCCCGTTCCTCCCTTTCTTTCTTCTCCTGAGCCTCCTTTTCCTCAAGCTGTAAAGCCTTATCCCGAGCAGCCTTGCGCTGCTCTTTGTCCGCCAAGGCAACTTCACGCTTCATTCGCTCACGCGCCGCTTTCTCCCACATTCGCACACAATCAAACATATTTTGTCTAGACCTGCGTTGAAACATGCATTGCTCTACAAATTGTATTTTACTCAAATCATAAGACCCGTGTAGAGGCCATTGCAATTCAGGATCGGCCTTGGTGTATTTATGCCATAATTTACTGTACATAATAGGAGGAAGGCCAAATTTTATGTACATGTCCCTATTTGGTGTTCCCTCTGGGGGAGCCGGCTGTGATTCCGCTAACCTAATTGAGGTACCTTCTCCAAGACAACACATTCCTCGGAGTGTGCTGAAAACAGGCATGTTCAAAAAGTATCACGAAAGCGTGACACCGGACAAAATGGCACTTACAGTTCTTCACACAATTGTGCCGCTCAAAGGAAAAAAACAAAGTTAGAGAAACATCTCTACATGCCTGCCTATGTGAAGTGCACTACACATATAAGTTCAAAGATCACAAATTCACAATGTTAGCTAACTCAAATCAAAGATCATAGGACTTCGGCAAGCGTCCGAGGACTACCTTACCGATCACAAAGCACAGATTTTCAGTAAGCGTCCGAAGACTACCTTACCGAACACAAAGCTTACCAAATTCCCAAATGTCCAGATTCCAACTGCCAAGGTCTTGTAAACCAAATCAGCCAAACTGCACTTTCTGAGCGATGCAGACACTTCGGAAACTCAGTCGGAGACCGGCGCCACCTGGAAGGTCAGATCGGAAGGAAAGGAAAAAACACCGTGGCAGCCAAGACTCGGGTCACTCGTGGCAGCGCGCATCCATGGCGAGTTTCCAAGCCTTCGTCACGACCTCTCCTTCGGGCATCCGAGTCGCCGATGAGTCCCTTCGTGGTCGCCAATTGAAGTAATTCGGGGTTCCCAAGGCCTACACACTCCAGAGATAACCCACTTACATTCAAGAACTGTTGGCACGGAAACTGTAAAAGGCAAATTACAAGTTTATTAAGACCCCATGGGGTGGTGGTACACTCAAACAGCACCCTTCGGTAATGCAAGAGGTATCACACCGAACATCGGTGTGACCCCGTTTATATACAGTTTGGGGAAATAAAAGATAGGCGGCACAAGTTAAGACACATTTAAGGACATATATGGTCATGTTTTGGAACACTGCCAGCTCATTGGAGGGGGCACAACTCCGCTGGTCAGTTTGGTGCACATTCCAGAAGGTTTACGGGTCAGTGGGAACTGCGCATGTGCGACTTGACCAGTACTAAAAATAGCCTGTTGCTGGGCAGATAGGAGTGATCAATGGAACGGACAACGGACTAAAGGGCACGTCGGCCACGAGGCCGCTCATGATCTAAGATGGCCGCTACAACATTCAAAATGGCGTTTTCATATATAGCCAAGTTAAGGAGGACAACGTGTAGGTTCAGCTAATCGCTAATGCGGCCGGGCCAATTACAACAGTAGCTGGGTCTGCCCCGGGTCTGTTGAATTAACCAGCAAAGTTGAATTTTTATTCCCTTCCCTATCTTTAGCTGTAAATTGAATATTTTGGGTGGCACCCCAGATATGGGCTGTTGGGGTTCCTTGTCACGATATTGATCTATGCTTGAGTTAGTCCCTTGTATGCCGGCAATATCTCGGCCGGGGAAAGTGGTACCTTCCACCGGCTCGCCCCAAGGTTGATGGTTAACCACCTCCCTCAACAATGGATGATGTCAATCAATTATATCCAGACAGCTAAATCTGTTATATGTTGTTGGATATGCAGGCTGATGGACTATGGGACGATGATGTTCCCCTCGCCCCCTAGTGCCCCAGCCTCTCCCACTTGTGGGGACTGTGTCCCAACCCTCCTCCTCCGATACATTTCCCCATGGTGGATAAAAAAAAGACAAGGGTAGGGACTGAATAGATGTCCCTTGGTCACGGTAAGGCCACCCACATATATGGGAGACAGTCCTGGGATCCCTAAAGTTAATCACAACACAGTCGCCATTGATGGATTTCTTTGCGCTGCCTAACCAGGGAACTCTTCGTACCATAAGTATCTCACTCGCTATCCCTAGGGGGAGGGGTCTATTTAGGGTAAGCCAATTGACCACCTTATTTTTTAATGAGGCGGCAGATTCTTTGATCTCAGGGTTTAGCTCTGGTATACCCGTTAGGATGACTACATATGGACTGGCCTCGGCAGAAGATCCATTGACAAGATCTTATTTGTTTTTTCACCCACCCTCAGGTTTTGTTTAGTGTTAAAATCAGAGTGATTTGCTATGGCTACACTTTGGTTTGGTTGTGGAATTGAAGGTTTGGTTACGGTCAGCTGCAGTGATGGAGTGTTTGCGGGTGTTCCAACATCACTAGTGGTGCCTACTGTTACACCCTTCTTGTTCTAGGTGGAGCCCCATCCCTGTTGGTCTTATTATTTACTTTAATCCCGTCGGCTATTGTCGCCGATGTTTTTTCAATGATTGTAAGTCTAGCTTCAATCTTAGTTAGACGGGCTTCTAGAGTCCTAAGTAGTAACCTTAAGAGGGCACCAATGTTGCTGAAAATATTGGCACCTCCTTCCGTTGGAATGGGGAAGGAGTTAGCTTGCTCAATGCCTCATATAGATAGAGTTTCTGTAGATGTTATTATGGATTCAGCAGGGGGTGTGAGTGCGATTTCAGTGTTTTCCGAGATATTAACCTCTGCAGAAGTGTTGTGCCATGCGATTTTTGCTTTGCACCCCCCAGTAATTTGGGCCTTTCCTTTCCTTTTGGGTACTGCTCCTTCCCTAGTTCCCCGTTTCTGACGGCTATCTTTGGCATTAGTAGTTTTATTATTTAGGGAAGATGGTACAGGATAAGGAGAGCTAGGCTGTACTAGACCAGGGGGTGAGGTCAGAGGCCGTATCTATTCTAAGCCCAAGGATTCATTAGCCCTAGGTTGTGAGATCAAACTAGGGCTGGGTACATTGAGAAAGTCCGTCCCCCCATTATCCCGAATTTCCAGCTCCGTAGAATCAAGTCCTTTCTCTGGAGATCTGGCGTGCGCTATGTTGCCCATGGAAGACCTTTTTACCCATTCTATTTCCTGCGATATGCGCCTCTCCAATATAGTTATTTCATCAATCAGGAGAGAGCCCACTTTAACAAAATAGTTGTCCAAAGTACCTGTTTGGTGTCCTCCAGACTGCAGCGTTTTGCTCCTCTTTTCTCTGGCGGCCATAGTCCTTTAAACGAGGTCGGGATGATTGTAAGAGATATGAGCAAAGAACCAAGAGGGGTGGCCCGGTCCGGTCTCGCCCATGCTCGAACGGGCTAAAACGGGCCCGCCCTTTGCCCCGGCTTCGCCCCGGTCTTCATCCCGTGCGCGTCCTGCTAGCGCGTTGCCGGGCGTGCTTTAAATAGCTTATAGGAGGGGCACAGGAAGAGGCCCCAGCTGCGACCAATGTAGTCAGCGAAAGGCCTGCTGGACCTCACAACATGGATTAATCTATTTTGCCTTGTAAGTTCACTGTGCTACTGAAAAAATGGCGGTTTGTGGTCTTTCAAAGTGATGTTAGAACCCATTTTTATCCGGAAAGATATTTTGTGAATATATTTATTTATTTAGAAGGTTTTATATAGCGCTAGCTCCAACTGAGGGCATCAGAGCGCTTTACAACAGCAATGAAAGTACACAATAAAAAACCATCATGGCAGTTGAACGAAACAGGTTATACAGGCGGTCAAACAGAATAAAAAATACAGGGAGAAATTTAGGAAACATAGTGGGTAGAAGTACATAAAAGATGAGATAGAGACTCACGTTGCAGGAACCAGAATATTATTGTAAATAGTAAATTTAACAGTATGCCAAGGAGGACTCATAGGACATAATAGGTAGCAGGTGGTAAAGTAAGTGGGAGAGGGTAGCGACAAGAGAAAGGGGGGTTGGGTGAGTGATGGGGGAAATGGTTGGGGCCTTACCAGAGAAGGAGCGGGTCTTCGAGGCAGTTTATTTGAGTAGGGGGGTATGAGAAGAAGAGTGTTTGTGCTTCTCAGTGTTCGGGCACAGCCAGATTTTTTAAGTTTAGTTGTGAGGTAGGATGGGGACTTCTGGTAAAGGGCTTTTTTATAGGAGGATCTGCCTTCGATGGGGAGCCACTTGAGAGCAGGGGAGATGTGGTCAAAACGTTTACAGTTTGTTGTTAGTCTGGCGGCGAGGTTGAGAACGGATTTGATGGGGGCCAGGTGGGTTTTGGGGGTGCCAGAGAGAAGGGCATTACCATAGTCGATTTTGAATAGAACAAGAGACTGGATAATTAATTTGAAGTCTTCAGCTGGGATAAAAAGTTTGATTTTATTGAGATGCCGGAGAGTGAAGAGAGCACTTTTTGCTGAGTTCTTAACATGGAAATTTCGTGTGAGTTTATTGTTGATGGTGATGCCGAGTGATTTAACAGAATCGGCGAGGGAGAGAGAGCAGTTTACCACGTTAAAGTCGGCAATCCATGATTGAATGGGGAGAGGGTTGTTTTTGGGATAGAAAAGGATGATCTCAGTTTTGTTAGGGTTGAGTTACAGATGATTGTTGTGGAACCAGGTTTGGGTCTTGGTTAAGGCCGTGTTAAGGTGCAGGATATCTGCATGGGATTTAATTTTATAGTACAATTGGGTGTCGTCAGCATATAGGTGGTAGTTGATTTTTTCTTGTTTGAGTATCAGGGTAAGGGGTTCCATAAAGAGGTTAAAAAGAGCAGGAGATAGGATGGATCCTTGAGGGACACCAAGGGAGACAGGTCTTGGGCTAAAGAAGGAGTTTTGAATTTTAATTTATTGGGTTCTATGTTGGAAGTAGGCAGTGAACCAGTTAAGGACAGTGCCACTTAGGTCGAAGCGATTTTTGAGTGTGTTGAGTAGGGTTGGGTGGTAAACTGTGTCAAATGCTGCAGAAAGGTCAAGAAGGATGAGTAGGTAGGTCTCGCCCTTGTCCAGGGCTAGGTGAATAACATCGACTATGTTGAGAAGCGCAGTTTCCGTGCTGCACCCTTTGCGGAAGCCAGATTGAAGGGGATCAAGCAGGTTGAACGTGTAAATGTGTCTGTCCAGTTGCAGAAGGGCGCATTTTTCCAGGGCTTTGGAGAGGAGGGGGAGGTTGGAAATGGGGCGGAGATTATTAGGGTCGCTGGGGTCAGCTTTGGGATTTTTGGGGATGGGAGTGATGTGCCCATGTTGAAGGGAGATGGGCACACTCCCAGTTGAGAGGAAGGCATTGATGATGTTGGTCCATTAGGGGACGATGACATGTTTCAGATCTTGGATGAGTGCGGAAGGGAGAGGTTCTTTGGTGTGGGAGGTAGGTTTGATTTTGGCTAAAATGTTGAAGACATTCTGTTCAGAGACAGGGTGGAAATTATGCCATGAGGCATTATTTTTAAGCGGAAGGGAAATGGGTTCCGGAGGGGTATGAGAAGGGAGGGGGAGTGAGGGAGTCTGGGATGTGTTCAAGGAGAGTGGTGGAAGAGGTGTGGTAATCAGGGGTGGTTGAGGGGTGAGCGAGGGTAGAGTATCGAGGAAAGCGGGGTCTATTTTTGCAATTGTTTCACAGAAAAAGTTGGCAATTTCTTCGCATTTGTTAATGGAGGCGACCGGGTTAAGGGGTGCAGGGGCGGTTTGATTTCTAATAATGTTCAAAAGTTCTCTAGGTCTGTTTTTGGCGTGAGAGAGTTGTAGACGAAAGAATGTCGCTTTCTCAGAGAAGATGTGGTTTTTGTAAGAGGATCTCGCAGTTCTAAGGAGGACAAGATTAAATGGGGAGGGGTGTTGTCTCCATATTCTTTCTGCCAGTCTCAGTGAGTGTCTTTCTTTTTTAAGGTCTAGGGTGAACCATGATTTAGAGTTTTTTTTTCAATGTTTTAGTTTTCAGAGGGGCAAGTTGGTCTAACACCTCCGATACAGTTTTGTTGAAATGTTCTGTGAGTTCATTAGCATTTGAATGTATGTAAATGTAAATGTATGTATACTTGTAAAGCGCACTATCACCTGACAGGCATCTTGGCGCTGTATACTGCTGTGGAACCCCTCCTGGCTTTCCCTGTGAGATGTTTCCTACTGGGCACCCCCAAGGTGAAACCAGGCATCCCAGCGCTTAAAGGCCGTTGTGGAGATTAAGCAAGCTATTGCCCAGAGTTGCAGAGTGGGGCCCCATGATTAGAGTAGGCACTGAGGTGAGAATTATCAAGTCCGTGGACATTGAGCCCAAGACCCTGATGCGTCGGGAATTGAACCCTGGTCCCGGCAGATCTCTGCATCAGGGTCTGCCGCTCTAACCATTGAGCCAAACTTCTCCACAAGGAGAAGAGGGGGGGCTGAGACTAAGTGGGGTTTGGAGTTTATGTTCCAGTACGCCAGGTGGGATTTGTTTAAAATTTCTGGTTACAATTGTGGCTTTATTGATTTTTATCGGGGCAGGAGGGGCTGGGGGAGATATTGGGAACAGAATGAGATGGTGGTCAGACCAGTTGATGGGGATGATGTTGGATAGGGATATAAGATCAGGGTTGGAGATGATTGCGTCTAGGATAGCTCCTTTGGTGTGGGTAGGGGAGAGGCAAAGTTGCTTGAGGTCGCTAATCTCTAGGAGATTATTGATGAGGTTGATTGCCGGGTCATCAGGTTTGTTCCAGTGGAAGTTGAGCTCTCCTAGGAAGAGGTTTTTGGAGCTGGAAAGTAATGATTTAGTTAGGAGGTCAGAGAAGAATTCTTCTGCCAAGGGAAGGGGTATACCAGGGGGATGATAGATGTTATGCAGTCGTATTGGGGGGGGGGGGGCATTTCATTTTGAGTTTGGCGCCTAAATATTCGAAGGTTGCGTAGTCAGTGTTATTATTAGGGGAGAGTTGTAGTTCTTCTTTAAAAATGATTGCTAGCCCCCCCTATTTTTTCAGTTCTGTCTCTTCTGAGGATAGAGTAGCCAGGGGGTTTAGAAGGTCAATGATGGGTGTTGAATGGTCTTTGAGCCAGGTTTCCGTGAGGAAGGTGATGTCGGTACCTTCATTAAGAATGGTTTCTGAGATTTCTGTTGCATGTCGGACAGCTGAACGGCAGTTCACGAGCATGCAAGTAAGGGGTTTGGGGTTGGCGATAGGGAAGGGAGTAATTGAATACTGGTGAGTTGGGGGATCTGGGGGAGCTAGGAGGCTCAGGGATTCTGGTGGTCCCCAAAATAACAGGGATTTTGGAGTGAGAGGGGAGATTCTTTAGGTGGGGGTCATTAAGGTAGGTGAGGCAGAGGGCAAAGAGGTTAGGGGCGGAGTAGGTGTTAGAGGTTCGAAGGAGTCTATGAGAGCGGATGAGGAGTGGCATTGTTAACCCATGTTTTGGATCTAAGTGTTTTCGAGGGTTAGCACATGGGGGAAGGGGCCAGGAAGGGGCAGGCAATGGGTTTGTAGGATTTGAACCGATTGAAATTCTTTATGAGTAGGGTAAGTTCAGTAGCTAAGGTAACAAGAATATCGTCCAAGAAGTGTCTGGCTGAGGTTAAAAAGGAGGGAAGTGGAGGTGGCTGTAGTGGAGTTGGGTTAGGGGCAGAGTGACTAGGAAGATGAGCTTGACATCTTGGAATGAGCGGTTCATCAGGGGGAATAATGTGGGTATGTCTGTGTTTGAATGAGGAGTGTGGGAGGCCAGGGGAGGGGAGAGTAGTACGGCCCGGTATTGGGAGGGAGGGATGGGAATGACGTGCGATGGATTGGAGGGGGTGAGGGGAAAGGGGGAGCTGTGGGGAGCATGTGAGGTGTGAAAGGGGATGTGGTATCAGCGTAGTGGGTGGGTGAGAGGTTAGAGGAGGAGGGGGTCAGGACATGAGGGGTAACGGTCGTAAGGGGATGGTTTATAAGGGGAGGGGGTGTTAGGGAGGTGATAAGGTGTTGGAGGTGGATGGTCATTTGGGGATATGGGAATTTGAACGACTGGGTTAGCGGAAAAGGGGGGATGTTTCCAGAGAGGTGGGTATAACCGGAGGTGCGGAGGGGGATGTGTCATTATGGGGAGGAGTGTCATGGGGGAGTGGCGTTAGTCTCTGGGAGGTGGAGGTGAATTGGGAGTAGGTGGGAAAGCGAGAGGGAGCAGGGAGAGGGGTCCGGATTGCGGCAGGGGAGGGTTCAAGTGAGGGTGACATAGAAGTGTAATTTGTGGAGGAAGGGGCAAGGACATGGGCATGAGGGGTTTTAGTCATTATGGGATGGTTTAGAAGGGGAGGAGAGGTACTGGGGAGATGGTTCGGTGTTGGAGGTGGACGGTCATTGAGGGTATGGGAATATGGAGGAGTGTATTAGAGGAGTAGTGGGGGGATGATGTGAAAGTGGAGGGTGGGCTAGGAGTTAATGAGAAGGGTAAGTCATTGTGGGAAGGAGTGTCATGGGGTAGTGGAGTGATTTTCTGGGAGGTGAAAGGGATTTGGTAGTGGATGGGGCAGGTAGCTGATACCAGTGGAGGGGATAGTATTGCGGTAGGGTAGAGTTTAAGTGAGGGTGCCAGAGTAGTAGTTGTTGTGGGGGGACTGTCGTTAGGGATAGGGTTAAGAGTTGTGGCGGTTGAGGGGTGCACTGAGTGATTGAGAGACTGAGAGGGCGTTGAAGGAGGAGAGGGTAGTGTCAGATGGTTAGAGAGAGTGTTGAACAGGAGTTCAAAAATTGTGAGGAGCTGTTCAGAGGCTTGGATCAGGATATTTTCAGTTTTGTAGATGGAGATGGTTATTTCACCAGGAAAAGACAAGGAAGGAGAAGTGGCAAGTTTAAAACCGTGGGGGATTTTGATTGCGCTAGATACTGGAAGCTGGTGTACAAAAGTGCTCTTCAATTTGGAGGGGCGTTTGGTGTAGAAAATATAGTTAGTTTTAATAGGGGACGTGGGGCTGTGATATTTGTCTTCAATTAGGGTTTCAGGGGAGGGAGGGAGGAAGGAACATGGCGGCGCGCTAACGCCGGTCGCAGGAGCTTAGCGGGCAGTGCAGCACCTGCATGGCGGCATGGCGATAATGGATTGAAAAAACGTACCCGGTAAGAGCAGGGGGCTCTGCTTTGTTTTGGTGGATGACGGGGAGTTGAGTTGTCTCCTTTTCTCTTCTTTTCCCGAGCAGACGGTGGCTGTGGCTGCGGCAGCTGGGACTGTGGGCCGCGGGCTGAGGTGTAGGACTCTAGGACCGGGAAGCCGTGGATGGGTCGGGAGGTGGAGCTAGTAGCCGTGCCCATGGTGCATGACGGATTCAGGGAGCGCCAGACCCGGCTCTGGATGCGAGTTAGGATGGCGGCGGCGAGAGTTAGTTTCAGGGGGTCGGTGTGCAGAGATTATCCGCAACAGATGGTGTTCTTTTCTTTTCAGCGCCCCCTCCCCCTCAGCTTGTTCGGCCTGTACAGCTCCGGTAAGGTGGTTACAAGCAGGGCATGTGGGAGATTGTATGGATTCAGACTTTTTAATTCCGGACCCAACTATTCCCTCGAGAAGTGATGGAGGGGGTGCAGCAAATCTTCAAGGACCTGTTGAAGAAGTGGGGATCTTGGTCTGCAGTCTGGGCCCGTAGGGAGTGGAGGCAGAGAAGGGGTGTATAAGCAGGATTCTCAGAAGGAGCCATCTCGCCCTCGCATGAACAGATATCAACTGCGGTCACAGCTAGAACTAAAAACTAAGGGCATCCTGGACCTCACGGAGGGTGTAGGAGGTGTGGCCCAACAACTCCACGTCAAAAGAATGCTGAGAAGACTGGGGACATAAAAAAATCAAAAGGCCCCAAAGTGATTTACCCTTCTCAAAAAAAAGTACCCCGTCCCTCAAGACCTACTTTAAAATAATGGAGCAGGCAGTGGGTCTATGGAGTCAGTCTCCCCCTCAGCCTCAGCCTCAGCCTTGCATTTTAGTACCCCTCCTATCACACTTGAAAATTGTTTTTCTCCCCTTGAGAATATACTAGGTCTGGAGAAGAGTACAGGAGCGGTCGATGGGGACAGTGTTATGGACTCAATGATACTCTCCTCTGTAGAACCCCTTAGTAGTTGCTTCCACTAGCGGCAGCCATGATATTACCACTATTACCACTATTGTCTCCTCCCCATCTGTTGCCTTTTCATCCCCACAACCTCAAATGGATACTGTTGCACAAGCATCAGCGCAGATATTAATCGGTTAGGCTCTCTGTTGCAGGTATTAAGGGGGGACTTGCTGACCAAATTCGAAATATCTGAGGCAAATCAGCAAGGGATTCATGATAAGTGCGAGGCCCTCGAATCAAAATTAGATGACATTTTCACACGTACTGGGCATATCACTATCAGAATCGGTTAAGGGCAATTCTAAAGATATGGACACCTTAAAAGCCCAGAATCGGTCCTTGCAGATGGATATGGAGAGGTTAGAAATGCAAGCTTGTAGGAATAACCTCAGGATTCTCAAGATACCGGAAGGGGCTGAGAAGGAGGATATTAAGGGTTTTGTATATAGCTGTTGAGGGAGGGGGTGCTGAATTTTTTTTTATTTTTTATTTTATTTATGTATACCATTTATAAAGCGCGCTGTTACCAAGCGGTGTCCTGGCGCTGAAATGATATGATTTCTCCCCTAAGTTGATCATTGATTTCTAAAGGCCGAAGAGCCATGTTTTAATGTTTTCCTGAAAGCCATCAGGTTGGTACTTTGTTTCAAGTCCAGGGGCAGTTTATTCCAGATGGTGGAAGGCTCCGGAGATAAAACTCCAGCCTCCCCATCGTACTTTCCCGATCCGACTAACCCTTTATTTGCCGATCTTAGCTGTCTACCTGGCGTGTACAGTTGAAAATGTTGTTGAAGAAAGGATGGACCCAGTCCATTCACTGCCTTAAACACCATTCACAATGATATAAACATTATCCGTTTGCGTATCGAGAGCCAGTGCAATTTCCTCAGTTCCTGTGCTACCGGTGCAAACTTGGGCAGGCCAGTAATAAGTCAGACAGCTGCATTTTGCAGCATCTGTAGTTTATTAAGAATCCCTTGCTGGGCTTGCAAGAAAAGACTGTTGCAGTAATCAAGGCGGGACAGCAAAAGTGCTGTCACCACCGTTTTCCTGCTATGGTCTGATAGAAAAGGGAGAATTTTCCTGATGGTTTTCATGATCCAGTGGATGGAAGATGTTAAGGCATTGACCTGTGGTTTAAAAGATAGTTGACTGTCAATGAGAACTCCCAGGTTCTTTACTTTCGTTGCCGGAATGGGTGGGGCTCCCATATCATGGGGCTACCATTTGGGGCTCCAAAAACTGACATCGGTGCCGAAAAGAAGAACCTCAGTTTTTGAGGAGTTCAGCTTAAGGCAATTGCCAGCCATCCATGAGCTCACTGCAGACATGCAGTCCTGAAACCTAGCCGCTATTCCTTCTTCTCTACCACAATTTGTGTATCATCTGCATAAGATGTAAGTTCAAATCCAAATGACCGAATCACCGGGGCGAGGGAGAAGACGTAAATATTAAATAATGTGGGGCTTAGGGAGGATCCCTGAGGGACCCCCCCTGGGAGTTTGAAAGGTCTGGATTCATAATCTCCCAAAGCCACCACCTGGACCCTGTCGGCTAGGAAGGACTTCAGCATACTCAGGGCTGTCCCTTGAATTCCGCAGCCTTCTAAACGATCCACCAAAATACTATGATGGACCGTGTCGAAGGCCGCGGAAAGATCAAGGAGTACCAGAGCTGCCCGTCCTCCTGCATCCAGCGCCTTCCAGATCTTTTCCGTGGACTTGATCAGGGCAGTCTCGGTGCTATGGCCTTCCCTAAACCCATGTTGGGCCATGTCCAAGCACTGAAAGACCGACCAGACATCAATT
>NW_028252167.1:0-59570 GCF_964263255.1 Lissotriton vulgaris
ACGGACTTATAAGTGAATGGAGTGGTCCTGTGGATGTAGGCTTAAAGATGCTTACGGATGCTCCTGATGCTGTGCAGTCCACGGAAGTGATGGCCGTCTGAGTCCTTGGTTCACAGTTGAGTGGAGATGACTCTGATCACGGGTCTTGGTGTCCCACAAAGTCCTCTATGCAGGGTTCCAAGGAATGCAGATGAGGACCTTGCACTTTTACAACACAGCAGTCACTGTGCAAATCTTTGATGGGGGCGAGTGTCCACCTTGAGTGACTAATCCAGTCACAGCCAACACTGATGGGTCCAGCAGATATGGGTGTACCTTTTGGCTATTTCCAATTGTCCTTTGGGTGCCCGGAGTCCGGTAGCATACTGCATCTTACATGCCACAAACAACATGGCTTAAGTCTTCCTCGAGTGTTAAGACCTTGGTAGCCCACACCAGACAGTGTGGCTACAATGGGCTGCATGCCTACGGAACATCAGTTCTGAAACTGATTTGTCTAGGGGAAACAAAAGGCTTCCTGCAAGGGAGTGTTGTTGCAGTGGCCCTTCAAAGGCAGCATCCCCTTTGATGCCTGCCTTTTGGGCTAACACCCTTTGCAGCCCATCCAATGGGGGGGGGGGGTCACAACTACAGCCTTTATTCCTGATCTGGGAGTCTTTCGCACATGTCCCAAGGAGGGCAGAACCCTGTCTCATTCCCAGTGCATCTGAAAAGTCACTGGACCAGCTGGGTCAAAGAGTGGCAACTTTCGTAAATCTGATCAGCGTTATATTTGTCATATATGTCAATGGCACCATTGAGTCGCATTTAATGCCCCCTTTAATTAGAGACCTTAAATGACATGGTTAGGTAGCCCCGATAAGATGTAAGACGCTTTGCAATGCCAACTGTTAACCCTGCAATTACCTTATAAGTATACTGAATATCCTCAGTAAACACCCAAACATTATGGGTTTACTGTATAAACATAGCCAAAAATATACGCCTATCTTAATACTATACAGCTGCTTGACTTAGGGCTTCAAAAGCATGCTTAAGAGGAGACTCATGTAAATAATGAAGGGACTTGTGCACTTTGACCCTACTTGTAGGATGCAAAGAAGTGTGCGCAGTGCATGTACAGCCTTTTCAGTCAGCAATGGCAGCTGAAAGTCGTGTTTTGATTATATCAGTGGCAACACCAGCACTGCAGCTCTTATGTGGACCGCCAGCCAATGCTTTCCCTAATTTTGATAAGATTGGAGCAGTAATATTAAATCTAACCCCTCTGAAATCCAACACTTTCTCTTATGTTGCTTACATTAGAGTGGAAATATTAAATCTAACCCCTCTGAAGTCCAACACCTTCCCTACTGTTGCTTAAATTAGATTGATAATGTTAAATCTAACATCTCCAAAGTCCTACCCTTTCCGAATTGTTTGCATAGCTGGATTTATGTTAATTTTGTTATATCACTGATTAATTGTATTTGTTTTTATTTCTAGAAGCCTCCTTTTGAGTTTCTTTGGTCCTGGAGCGAATGACCCTCACCGCTCCGCTCCAGTACCGCTGAAACTCATCGTCGCCTGCCTGCCAGATTACAAGTAATCTTATGTCTGGTGGGTGGGAATGTGTGGCAGTTCCGTGGTGGGGCTGTTTAAAGGCTCATTGTGAGCCTTAAACAGCACCGCTACTAGACCGCCAGTGCACATTCCTGCACGGGAAGGAATACATTATGTTGTATATATATATACATACATATATGATTTATACGACGATCCGCTTGTGGATCCGCTTGTGGATCAGAGATGAGGCGCACGCAAGGGGGATGTTATTCAGTATTTATTCTGCACAAAAAACACCAGACAGACGCATTTCAGCTACACGCCTTTGTCAATGTCGGTGGGATACTGTTTAAAACCAAATTTATAAACAATAAATTTTTCATTCCGTGACAAAAAAAGTATTACTACATCCATAATAAACATAAATGAGGGACACAATATTAGTATCCTTTCCTGTTGTAAGCGTGGCGGTCATTTTGTAGTTCATGGAGGGTTAGTTTCTCTCCCCTTCATACTAGCATTGAATTCATTCAATCTGTTGCTATTTACACTACATATATATTATAGTCAGTTCAACCTTAATGATTGAATTGCCTATTTGAGTGCCAACACTACAGTTTAAATGTCGATTATTGCACCACAATTAATTGGAGATCTGATTTTGACTTTGTCAATCTAGCCCTGAATGGGCATAAGGTCTTATCTATATGTATCTTCGCTCCCTCCTGGTTCTTCCCCTTCGGCACCAACTTGGATCATGTTGCCCTAGTTTCCTATGTTCCCTCATCTTACAAATATGCAGACTGTTCCTACAGTTCCAAAGGTTGTGTTACTGTGTTCAAGCACTGTGCGTGTTCTCTACCTGTGTCTAATACCTAAGCTTAGCCTATGTGTATTCAAAGTTCGTCCACGTTGTTGAGTCCTGTAGGACTTTTTGACTGCATCAGGATAATATATTTGGACTCCATCTTTCGTAATTTCGTGAGCCTGTCCCCTCCTCTTTCATCTTTGGGGATACAGTCTATGCAGAAGTACTTCAGTAATTCCGGATTAGACTTGTGGTACTCCTGAAAGTGTCGTGCTACAGGATAAACCATGTCTCGATTTTTTATGGCCCTTCTGTGCACGAGTACTCTTTTTTTAGCCTGGTGTATCGTGCTCCCTACATAGTTCAGCCCACACGGACAGGTCAGGCAGTAAACTGAGAACTCGGTGTTGCAGTTCATCAGTTTGTTTATTTTTCTTTTGGTGGTCCTGCTTGGGATCGTGTGCTCCTTTACCTTTTGCCCATTCCTACATGCCTTGCAATTCATGCATGGAAAATATCCTGTAATCACATCCTTCTTTTTAGGATTCTTCTGGAAGTGGCTTCTCACTAGATGGGTGCTTATTAACGGCCCTCTCCTGTATGTGATTAAGGGAAGTTCTGGGAGTTCTTTCCCTATGACATAGTCTAACTTTAAGACTCTCCAGTTTTTACGGATCTCTGGGGATTGTGCTGAGTAGTCTGTGATCATTCTCAGCTCATTTTTAGATTTGTTTTCCTTGCTTTTTGTCTCCCCTAAGATTAAATTCCTCCTCTTTATAAGTTCTCCTTTCCTTTCGGCCGCTTGCAATGTGCCCACTTTGTAGCCCCTCTCTCTGAGTCTTTGAAAGTTTTCGCTCTTTGCCTTAAGAAACTCAGCAGTTTCTTTTTAAGCGTACTAGTTCGCCAAATGGAATCCCCTTGATTACACTTTCTGGATGAAAACTCCTCGCATGAAGCGTGTTGTTCCCTGATGTGGGTTTTCGGTATAGGGCTGTATGCAAATTCCCATCCTCAATATATACTCTTAGGTCCAAATATGATACCTTTCTGTCACATATATATATATATATATATATATATATATATATATATATATATATATATATATATATATATATATATATATATATATATATATATATATATATATATATATTTCCGCACTGCGCCTTTACTGCGACAGACTTGAATTCTTGGCCATCTGACAGGAAAAATACGGAAGACCCAGAGTGCAGGTGAGTTTTCTTTATTCTTCAGCACACCACGCCAGCATCGTTTCGGCCTACTCAGAGGCCTTGGTCACATGGCGCACTCAGAGAGTTGCAAGAAATTTAAAGTGCTCATGCAGCAATGATGGACACATTTGATTGGTTACATTTGAAACAGTGGGAGTGTTTTACCACGCTTGATACTGATTTGCTTGCAATTGCAAGGGCGGGGAACCTAAACTTGCTTACGCAATTGCCTTTCACTTTGATAACTGTTTAAATACATTAGTGATATCCGATAATTACAGGTTTTAGTCAATTCATGGGCACACAGGGTATTTACAAGCTTCATATGAAATTTCATATAATTACAAAATGTGCAAAGGGAAACCCTCAAACGAACTCAAATTATATTGAAAAAAATATTTCTGAGAGCTGCCGGCATGAATGCCTTAAATGCTGCAAAAGTCAATGCACAACATACCCAAACGTCCCACATATATAAAATATATACACAAAATTTCATATATTTAAATCTATATACATCATAAATATTTCAAGCTACTACCATCTAGATAAATACATACGGTGTAGTAGTCTAACTACCGGATAAGAAGGGCACTGATATGCGTACATATTAAATTGTCCCCTACCTAACCCACTATTAGGTGTTAACAAACAATCATACCAAAAAACCATCGCTGTCGAGAGTGTTAAATGAAAATAAGTGCAATATTAAAAAACAGTATTTTTTTTCCTGAAGAACTGAGCTTAACAACAGTTACATGAAACTTCTGAGGTCTTTTACAACCACTTCTACCGACGTTATTCATATGACCTAGTATCTTATATCTTGTATAGTCATATTTAATCACCACCGCACCTGACAATAACGGCTAAAACAGGTAACATTTCTTCCTATAGCCAACACTATTTGTAGGAGGAAAAGATGGTAAGAGTACAGCAAAAGGCTTTCAGATATTGTGTTTCTTACAAACAGGTGTAAAAGTCCTCCGTGGAGTTGAGGCCATTCGGGCTTTTGCTGTCCATCTCCAGGATGTATCTGGTCTCAAGTGCCCTTAAGATACCATCCCGGTTACCACCTCTCCTCAAAGGGCCCACTGAGTCAATAGCATAATATTTAAGGAGACTACTGTTGTTATCATGGAACTCCTTAAAATGTCGTGCGACAGGGTATGTGGCGTCATTAGTGTTGATTGCCCTAATATGCTGGAGTACCCTTTTGTGGACCTGCAATTTGGTACTACCAATGTATTGCAGGCCACAGGGGTACTCCAGCACATACACCACATACTCCGATTTGCACGTGAGTTGCTTGTTGATCTTACGTGGCACTACAGAGAATGCTGTAAGGAACTCGGTCTTATTGAGCCCCTGAGAGCAAGCTTTGCAGCTGGAACACTTCCTAAACCCCCGACTGGCAGCTAGACAATTTTTAGGGGGTATTACCTCAGGACTAGATTTAACTAGTGCGTCCTGTTAGGAGAACGCCTTCCTGTAAGTAATAGCTGGTCTATTAGGCATATGCTCACCAATAACTGGATCCAATTTGACCAGGTTCCAGTATTGGTTGACGATCTTCCTGAGTGCCCCGTGCTGACTACTGTAGGTCCAAATGAGCCTAATAGGTTGCTCAGTGCTAGCATTGATGTATTTCTGCGCTTTTTTGTGGGTCAGTGCTTCAGCGCGTGATAGGGCATTGGCTTTTCTAATAGCTGTATCAATTAGCTGCTCACTATACCCCCGGGCAAGGAACCTTTGTTTGCTGGCTGTCTGCGCAACTTTGCAGTGGGAGTCCGTGCTACACACCCTACGGATTCTAAGCATCTCCCCATAGGGGATGCTTCTAATCAAATGTGGGGGGTGATGACTTCCCGCATGCAAAATGGTATTGCCCGCTGTAGGCTTCCTATAAAGCTTGGTTTCAAGCCGACCTTGACTGACCTCCAGTGTAACATCAAGGAAGTGTGCTACCTGCTGACTAATGTGAGACGTGAAAGATAGGTTAAATGAGTTGGAATTCAAAACCTCAATGAAATTAACCGCTTCATCATATGTTCCATGCCAAACCATCAGAATATCATCGATATATCTGTACCATCTGATAATATGACGGGTACAGATATCATGGTGAGTGCCTTTGAGGACCTGTCTCTCCCAGTACCCCATGTGGAGACAGGCGTAACTGGGAGAGAAACAGGCCCCCATAGCAACACCCCTGACTTGTTGGTAGTATCGATTTAGGAACATGAAGTAATTATGGTGCAGACAGAAACTGATCATTGCCAGCAACATTTTGTTGTGCTCGACTAATTCTATTGGTCGCCTGCCCAAAAAGAACTCAACAGCCCTTAACCCATCTGCATGCACTATACTTGTGTACAAAGATGACACATCTAAGGTGATCAACCAAAATTCTTCATTCCACTCAAACTCATCCAATTTCCTCATCAAGTCACTTGAGTGTTGTATATATGAGTCAAGTGACAACACATGCTCTTGGAGGAACAAATCAATGTACATGGTGGCTTTTTCAAACAACCCACCGCACGCCGATATGATGGGTCTACCTGGCGGCTTGGAGGCGTCCTTGTGCACCTTCGGGATCAGGTACAGAACGGGGGTTACAGGATGGTCATTTTTTAGACACTTTAGCTCATCCATGCTGATAAGTCCGCTGGATCGCCATCCCATAAGGAGAGAGTGGAAGTCCGATTGTGCCTTCCTAAGTGCATTAAGATCACAATGTCTATAGCAGTTTGGGTCATTAAGCTGAAGGTAGGCTTCCTCAAGATATAATGATCTGGGCCAGAGCACAATGTTGCCCCCCTTGTCCAATTGTCTGACAATTATATTTCCATCTGACTTCATTTTGCTGATCAATTTCTGGTACTCGCTGTTACCATAATGTTTGCCATAATTTGATTTCAACGTTTTCACATGTAGAGCCTTCATTTGTTTAACTACAGCATCCTGAAAAATGTCAATGTTGTCGTATGGTGTTATCGGGGTGAAGGTGGAACGTGGCTTTAGATTGCTTAGGCCACCTGTTTGAATATTCACATCCCCGTGAGTACTTTGTGTATTCGGTGCTTCAGCTCGCAAGCCAGCCAAATCCTGCATCAGAGGGATATCATGCACTGCCAGACCTTGAGCAGTGGCCTCCGTACCAGGCCTTTTAACAGTCCCATGCGATTTGCTGTTGGCAAAATGTTTCTTAAGTTTCAATTTGCGCGTAAATTTGAAGAGGTCTATTCTTGTATCTACATAATTGAAACTGCTGGGTGGGCAATACGACAAACCTTTGGACAAGATGCTGATTTCTGAATCAGAAAAGGTGGTGTTGGTCAGGTTGATGATAGATAGACCATTGTCCAGTATTTTCAAATGGCTGTTTGTTTGTTCCGTGTTGGCTACTTCTTCTCGGTGGCGTTCCAACGCTTGTAGTTCCGTTTCTTGGGCTTTTCGCTTGGCGCGGCTTTTTCTCCGCTCTCGTCGTTTTTCATTGGGGGTTTTTCTGTAGCTGGAATGCGCGGGCGCAACGTCTCGCATCTGTCTTGCCTGACACATTCCAGCTCTTGTTCCACAGTCAATCGTGTAAACCCCAAACGGTCCAAAGATCTACCAGCTTCCGCTTCAGACCCACTATCAATATTTGAGCTTAGATTCGTGAGGCTTGAACCCCCAGGAGAATTAGATCGCACCTGGGTTGTGCTATGAGCCGTACTCTGCGTCGTGCGTGAATCTTTTAGTTTAGAGGCTTTGATAGCATCGTACTTGCGCGCAAACGTGAAGATTCTACCTTCATTGTAATCAGTTTTGTCGCGCTGGAACTTGAATGCTTTGCGCTTTCTAATGACATCTTCCTCCTTCTGCACTCGTTGTTCCATTGCCTCTCGAAATTTCTTGCACTCCAACACAATGTTTGTGTCTTCCTCACACAGACTCGTTATTTCCGCTTCAAGCACATCAATCTCTGCCTGTATCTTCAACCTATCACTCTCCGCATAGCGTACCAACATTGTAACTAAGCGGCGAGATGAATCCAAGCTCCATTCAGCCCAATCCTTAAGCATTGCTGGGTCCATGTACTCGTAACTTGGAGCTAACATAACCCTCAATCCACGTGGTATGCGGTTCACTTCAAGGTAACGACTCAGTGAACGATGCTCCCACCATTTAGATTGTTCCCTTTTTAAGAGTTTTTCCAGCGCTTTGAATTTGTCACGGAGGTTCGAACCCCCAGTAGCACACGATTCCTCAGAAGCGGTAACCGACGGCCCTCCAGCCGGGGAGTCGTCAAAAGCTTCCAGGGCGGCAACCTCTCTCCCCTTGCGTGCGCCGGCCGCCATGGTGTATGCTGTAATTTAAACTAATGTCGTACTCACTCAGTACAGGGAAGCTGCTTCAATCGCTGCTCGTCCTCCGACTGTGCACAACTCCTCCACTGGGACAGTTCTGTACCTTGGTTCGCGGTTAGCAGAATGCGGGCTCCAGGAATTTGAGACAGCCGTCCCAAAACAGCACCCGACAAACAGCAACTGCAAACGATTTCTTCAGACGTCCAGGGGCTCAAGCAGTAACTCCCCAACGGGAGAAATTATCGACTTCCGGGTTACTGGACGCCACGGTTTCCTGCTGCTACGCCTCTTACGGAGGAGGGGTCTTCAAAACACCGGAGAAACACTCAACCGGCTCGAAATGTTTCCGCACTGCGCCTTTACTGCGACAGACTTGAATTCTTGGCCATCTGACAGGAAAAACACGGAAGATCTATACTACTATTATAAAGAGAGAACTTGCACCTTTTGGCCAGGTAAACTCGGGAACCACAGCGCCAATCTACACACCCATTACATCGATGAAAATGTCAGGGTGTGTAGATGGACATAAGCAATATAAATTTAAAAAAAAAAGCAAATTAAAAAAATAAAGTTGGAAAACAAAGTAGTCCCCTGAAAGTAGGGCCGGCCGGGACCAAGCGCTGGCGCGACGCGAAGTGCGTGATGACGACGAAGGAGGAGCGGCGGTGTAGTGAGGAGCGGCGGCGTCATGAAGAGGAGGAGCGGCGGGTCAGGTAAGGAAAGGAAAGAGTCGTCCAAGTGTTGTTCAGCCGAGGGCGCTATGGGTACAAAGGCCAGCTCAGCGGAGAACAACCCCTGATAAAAAAGAACACCTTCGCAAGCTGGGATACTTTCCACACAGCCGGCACCTGAATGTCGGAGAGCGCGGTATTTTTAGAGCGCTGTTTCACTCTGTTAGCTACATTTAAGGGCGTGCTCGGAGGTTACTGGTACTGTATAATAAAGCAGCGTAAACGCACATTTCACGGCAGATTGAGCACTTGCAGACACCTGCGTTTGCAATAAACCAAGTCGAATGCATATCCTTTGTAAAAGGCGGTAGAAGTTATTTAATGAGATAGGGGTGGTGTATCCTCCTCCGGTGACAGTGGTGAAACAGAGGTACAGAATCTCTTTACACGGAGTCTGCCAATGAGATGGACTGGTGCTAAGAGGATACTGAGCCAACCCCTGCTATGAAGAGATTACACTGAGATTCTTTATTCGCTTACGGTGTAGGAAAAGGAAAATATCGTACTTAATGAGGTCTGGATATCTTAAAATATCAGTTTAAGTGTCTTGGAAAAGTGAGCAGCTAGACAATGCTGCCCTCTTGTGGTCTTTAATATTAATATTCAATAAATCCATGCAGAGCGGTGTTCCAGTGTTAGAGCCCCGGGCAAAAAATGCAGCCCCCAGCCCCCTTCTACCCCAGGCAACGCTGGGGCGGGCAGCTAGTATATATATATATATATATATATATATATATATATATATATATATATATATATATATATATATATATATATATATATATATATATATATATATATTTATATATATATATATATATATATACTTATACTCACTGAAAAAACCATAGGTTTCAGGTCATATATAGTTAGGAATTTGCATTCAAAAAACATTGAAATTGCTCCTACATAGTTAGTTGTACTAATTTTTATACAACACAATTCGGACAGTGGACCACTCTTATATTCTCAAAGCACCAACCCACATATCACCAGCATTTGTATATAGTTTTCAATAAGATCGCGTGCAATTCTCAAATGCTCCCTGTCCTGAAAGCATATCCCAAAACCTTGGAAAGAAAGTCAATGTTTTTTATCAAAGTTGAAAAAGCAATGCTTCAGAAATAAATCTCCACCAGACATGGGAGATAAATAAGTCGTTGAACTGTCCAAATATAAAGACGCTGAATCGTGATTGCAAAAAGTTCAAAGTTCTTTTTAATAATCCATTTTTAGAAACCAGCCAACGCGTTTCGTTCTGTCAAGCAGAACTTCTTCAGGGCTGTAAGTCATAAAAAAGGAAACATACAAAAAACCGGTGTAAGTGTAACAAAAAACAACCTGTGCACATACATTGATCAATAAATATAAGAAAACACACCAAAAAAGTGCCCACATAAAGCATACTTGTGTCTAAAATTGCAGCATTTAAATACATAAAAGCATTATTAGGCATTTTTTTCCTAGTTTGAATGCCGCATATTCGATTCATTTCATTTTCTTTATGTACCTTAATGATCAACCAGTCATTAGGACAATATTATTGTAAAGGGCGCCATTTAGCTAATCTCATATTTGCTGAAAATAATTCATTTAAAATGATTAGATTTCATTTCGCAATCACAAGCATCAGCGTCATTTTGTATTACAACCATCTGAAAAACCAGCTATGGGAGACATCCCGCACATAACATATTCATAAAATATCGATTAACCTCAGATAATGTGATGTCACAAAACAATTGATTGACCTTAGAGAATATTGTTACTGGGGTGGTAGAAAAGAGGAGATCCTATTCAAGCAATTGTCAATGTAAGCCATATAGCAACACTAAACAGATAGTCTTAAAGTTGTCTTCATGACACAATATTCAAAACACTCTCTAATTATGGGTTCACATATCCCATGGAATCATCCCTGATCTTGCCTGCTCATGCCCCAATTGTCACAAACAGTTCAGCATACATAAAACTAATAATTCATTCCCCCATTCGATTTTGTAACATAATCAATCCTATGTCATTTGTTAGTTTTGAAAGCGACATCCCATATCTCACTGCCATTTCAAGTATTTTAGAAACACCATACCTTTTCATAATATTCAATTCAATTCAAAGAATCTTTATTCGATGATTAAAAATCACCATAAAAGCACATACATAGTTACATGAATAAAAAGTCATTAAACATTTTCAAGATCCTTATACAAAAATATTAGTGTTAACGTGGAACACAAGCAAGAAAGAATATAGCACTTTAAGAAAAGTAAAAATCAGAAACACATCATTCATCTCCCCTAGTTAGCCTTAAACGGACCGCTACCTTAATAAAATTCATTATACAACACAGTGTTAAGGGGTCCGATGCTTTTTGTAAAAAGACTAATGCCTCCCTGGCATGTTCCAGTTTAGCTTGTTTTAAAACTTTTACGAGAAATCTGCGCCTGGGCATTGTAAAAAAAGGACAAAGTAAAACAAAAGTGAAGGGAATCCTGCGGAGACCTATTGTCGCAGCCGCAGGATCCCTTCTGTTCAATTGATGTTGCAAACCCTGCTGGTGATGCCAACATAAATGGGAGTAGGTTCAGTCTAAAACGACACATCAAGAATCTATCCTGTGCGTTGTGCATAAGGTACAAATATGGCTCCATTCCCTCAGCGCTCTTCACCAGGTTGTGGGCCCTCACTGTCTTTTTAAGCCCTTCAGCCTCAGCTCTACGTTGACATTTCAACTCTAGGAAGATTTTCTTTACTTGCATCTTGTGCTGGGCTACAATTGTTGCAGGGTTAGTGAAGAGATTCCCAAAGCCTAGTTCCTCTAGGGTGTTCTTTACATAATTGAGCCAGGGAATTCGCATACATTTGTCCCTCTCTAAACAATCCTAAAAAATGTCTCTGCTTAGAGACGCATCAGGATTAACCCAGATTTTTAGCCAGGCCACAATTGGCCTGAGTTTTACCAAATCATCTAGATGTGGCCTCCCTAATTCCCTGTGTGCTATGAAGCCAGCAGTACTTGGGGGTACCCTCAGGATGGATTTTAGGTATTTGTTTTCTTCCTGTTGGATTCTTGTGGTATTAACAAAGCCCCATACTTCAGCCCCATAGATTACTTTAGAGCATGATACGGAGCTATACAGGTTCATCACCTGTTCCGGGCTCCATCTACCTAACCTCCTGCCGTAGCTTGCTATTGCCCCATTAGAAGCGATCATTTTACTGCAACGCTCCTCCACCAGGGAGTTAAACTGTAAGGCACCATCAAAAGTTACACCTAGATAAGGAAACGTTTTAACCTCTTCTACTATGTGGCTTCCTATTGTGTAAGTGAATTTGGAAGAAGTTTTTTTACCAGCCAGGAGCACATAGGATTTGCCCAGGTTAACAGAGAGATCTAGGGCACCCATGAACTTAACAAATCCGTCAATCAAGATTTGTAAGCTCCTGGGTGTGCGTGCAATCAGGACCGCGTCATCTGCGTAAAGCAGAACAGGAATATGACGCGACCCCATCCTTGGGCAATCTGCCTTTAAACCTAACAGATACTGCTCCAGATTATTAATATAAAGGGAGAACAAAAAAGGGGCAAGAATGCAGCCTTGCCGGACTCCACTCATGCAGGGAAAAGAGTCGGTCAGTCCCCCCTCCCTGTTAAATCGAACCCTAGCCGTGGTGTCACTATGCAGTTCCCTAAGTATGTTGATTAGGCCACTCTCTATCCCCATACGAGACATCATGTCCCACAGTTTCTCCCTGTTGACGTGATCAAATGCCGCTGCCAAATCCATGAATCCCATGTAGATCGATTCATCACTGGCCATGATGTATTTGGCAGTCAGCATATAAAGGTTCAGGCATTGATCGCTGGTGGACCTCCCTGTCCTAAATCCATATTGAGTGTCCGAGAAGATGTTATTTTCTTCGGTCCACTCGGACAGTCTGTTGAGGATCGCCCTACCCAGGAGTTTAGCCGATACATCAATCAGGGAGGTAGGACGATAGCACTTGGGGTCGTCCCTGTTGCCCTTCTTAAAAATCGGCACAATTATAGCTTTGGACCAGGACGGAGGCAGACCACAGGTGATGGCAGTGTTTATAACCTTGGTCATTAAGGGGGCCCAGAGTTATATGCTGCTCAGAAACAGATCGGGGGGGATTCCGTCAGGGCCCGGGGCTTTATTTTTGGTCAGACCCTCTATCCCAGCAGTGATCTCCTTGATAGTAAATACAACCGTTGAAGCCTGAGTTGGGATTTCAGGTGGCTCTACGGGAGTACCGGGCTCATGATTATACAGACCCCTATAGTGAGTGACCCACTGTTCTGGAAGAATGTTAGACCCTATCTCCGGGGTGTCGTTTTCCTGGAAAGTGGGTTTGTTGATGATTCTCCAAAAACCCGCTAAATCCTTTCTTTCTCCTGCTTCTCTTAGGTCTGCCCACGCTTCTCCCTGCAGAGCGAGTTTCCTCCTCTTGGTCTCTTTCTTATATTTCTCCCTGCACTCCTTGATTTTTTGGGGGTCCCTTTGTTTAACTTTAAGGCTGCTTTTAAGCTCCCTCAGTGCTTTTGAACAATCTTCATCGAACCATCGAGGGTTACCATGGTTCCTTATGGGCGCACTAGTTTTTAATAGGCCATCAATCAGATTGGCAATCTGACCGAATGCTTCCAGTAGCCTTGGTCCGTGGACTTCTGTGTCTAAACAGTCAATAATAGCAGATTTGCCAGCGTCCACCAGGGCCTTATAAAACTTTTCCCCATCTATTTTGGACCACTTTAATCTCCTGCCTTGATCTGTTACCCTCTCCGTGATTGTACGATGGTCTCTACTTTTTGAACCCACCCTATACATCAGCTCCAAAACAAGTGGGTTATGGTCGCTGAAACTGCTCCATTCAATCCCTACACTAATTTTCTTATTTAGCAGGGATCTCGAGACCAGGATGTAGTCTATAACGGATGAGCATCCTCTACCCTTGAATGTGGGTGGGAGTGTACCATCCTTCTGTGTGCCTATCATATTAATAGTATGCTCAAGATCATACTTGAGCCGGAGCATACTGAAAGCTGACCCTGCCGACGTGTGGGAAAAAAGCGGCCCCTTCTCCATGTGGCATTGGGACCAATCTGTGTTTGTTGGGACCAAGGCCGGACAGAGGTGGCAATTAAAGTCTCCCATGACCAGCAGCGCATATGACTGCCCCTTTTTCTGGACTGTTATTTCCTGACCCAGCCTATAATCCAGTTCAGCTACAAGTGAGGTGTGGTCTCCCGCTATCTCGTTGTTATAGATATTAAAAACAGTGAATCTTAGCCCCTTCCCGGTGAACCGAACTGCTTGAATCCCATGGGAATTCCAATCTGGGGAACACCAACTGCCCGGGAGGTCTAAATCTATGCAAATGGATAGTCCTCCCATGGCTCTCCCTGATCTTGATTTTTGCGCGGGTACAAAGAAACACTTATACCCCTGCAAATGAAAATTGTTCTCCGGGGCCCATGTCTCCTGCAGGCTGATTACATGGAATTTTCTAATGTAATCAAGCCACTCTTTGTTGTTAAATTTGGCTGCCAAACCTGCTATATTCCAAGAGATCATTCTCAGTTCCTCACCACTCTGCTCTGTTCCCCTGTGAGGCCCCATTTGTGTCTCAATCTCTGACCCTTGTATGTCCAGCCCATGTGTCCCTCCTATACTGTCAATATCTTTAACCCTGGGCCCATCCAACAGAGACATCCTGACCCAGCTAGATGAAGTTTGCTGTGCCAGGGGACTTTGCTGCTCCAGCTCCTCTGCTAGGGCCCCTTTTCCCCCATCTCCTAGAGGGACAGTATCCGTTTGTCAATCAACCCCCTCAAGGCCGTTCAAACAATTGAACCGGTTAAAAGTATGAAAGGGTGGCTCTGGGCGGCTAAATAGTGGCCTGGGGTTAAATTCATGATGTCTTCCCCTCCGACCAACCCTCGTCCAGTTATCATAGGTTTGAAACGGGTGTACAGGGGCAGGGATAGGGGGAAAGAAGAAAGACACATGAAGGGTTTGAATAGTTGATTCCCGTGAGCTATTCTTTCCTTGACATATGTGAGAGACAGTTCCAGCATCCCTGAAGCTCACCAATATACAATCCCCTATTATGGATTTGTGTGTTCTCCCCACCCAGGGCACCCTTCTAACCATTAGGATTTCATTGTTTAGATGTACCTGGAGGGGTCTATTCACATTTAGCCACTTGATTACCCTGCTTTTTAAGGAGCAAAAATCCTCAGCTTCACCCGCTTCAAGTGGGGGGACGCCCGCCATGACTACCGTGTAATCATTTGCCTCTGGGGGTAGATTAGGCCTACGTGGCCTGGGGGGAGGCTTCATTAAAGGTGCTAGAGCAGCACTGTCTGCAGGTTGCGTTAGAGGGACAGGGTCTACGGGGGGAGCGGACCTGCTGGAATTAAATGACTTGGTTGGTGCAGAGTTAGTCCTTGGGGGTTGTGGAGGGGCCTCGGCTTTCGCAGCCTGTGGGGGGGCTGAGCTCACTGCGCTATTTGGGGGCTGCTGGGGAACCGTAGGGGTGGAAATGAGCTCCGGAGATCTTCCCTGGAGGCCAGCCGGGGTTTTCATGCTGCTTAATGTAGCCTCCAGGATGGTAAGTCTGATCTCGACCTTTTTAATGCTCTTGCTGATTGGTAGTAGTAACGACCTGAGCAGGAATTCCAGGTTACCTAACGGGACAACAGAAAGGGGGACATTAGCAATATTATTTCCTGTGTCTTTTGTCAGAACGGGAGCAATAGCAGCCTGTACAGTGGGTTTGGGGTGTGCTTCATCCACTAATCTCTCAGTCGGTGTGGGGAATTTTGATGTCCTCCCAAACCCAGAGTGAGGGATTTTTGATTTGTTTTTACCCTGGGCACCCCTCGACTTCCTCCTACGTTTGTTTGGGGGGGGCCATATGCTCCTTGTGCAGCGACTGGCTTGGGTTTGGCTTTCCTAGCTTTCGGGGCTGGGGGGGGTTGAGAAACTAAGTCAATGGTCACCCTGCTTGGGCTTGGGCTGGTGGCTGGGGTTAGACTCGTAGACGGAACTAGTGGGGTGTTCGTGCAATCCCTCAGCAGGAGGGGGACATCATCTATAGAGGTCGGCTCTTCACTGAGTGAAGTAGAATATTCACCAAGGGGCCTGTGTTTCAAGTTATCTATAGAGCGTCTCTGCTCTGCCCTGAGCCGGATTAATGTGCTCTCCTTATCCCCATCTCCCGCGGCCCGGGGAAAGTAGTTATCTAGGGTCCTGTTTTTAACCCCTCCCTGCTTCATGGGGGTACCCTCCCTTGCCGGAGAAGGCATTTCTACTTAAGTGTGATGGTAGTGTATGGGGAGCTATGTCAGCTAATAAGACCAGGACTCAGGTATCTAAAGCAAGAGGGTAGGCCCAGCCCAGCCTAATCCGGCCTATGACGGCCTTAGACGGTCCCGCCCTTGTCCCGGGCTTCTCCCGGCGCGCTCCCGCGAAGCGGAAGCCCTAAAGACTTTTATACTAATTACAACACCCTCATAGGCTGATAGGCGGGGGCGTGGCCAGCGGGGAGAGCAGCCCTGGTGACTCCAATCGGGCTCGCAAGGACTCCTGGACACTGGAGTCCCCGCGCTTTTGCTCGCAGCCCCGCTGACGCTATGCCTGCCCCGCGCTCCTCACCACCAGTTCCAGGCAGCAACAGTGCAAAAGGTGAGGCGCTGTAGGTTCCAAAGTCTAACCACGCAGGGGCTCAGGAGATTCCACAAACAGCAGGTAGGGCTTGCACACGGCTTCCACAGGGGTCCCAACAAGCCAGTAACATGGTGTCCTTTTCACTCCGTTGGCGAGGGGGCGTGGCCAGCGGGGAGAGCAGCCCAGGTGACTCCAATCGGGCTCGCAAGGACTCCTGGACACTGGAGTCCCCGCGCTTTTGCTCGCAGCCCCGCTGACGCTATGCCTGCCCCGCGCTCCTCACCACCAGTTCCAGGCAGCAACAGTGCAAAAGGCGAGGCGCTGCGGGACCCGCGAAGCGGGTCCGGCGAGGCGCTGTAGGTTCCAAAGTCTAACCACGCAGGGGCTCAGGAGATTCCACAAACAGCAGGTAGGGCTTGCACACGGCTTCCACAGGGGTCCCAACAAGCCGGTAACACGGTGTCCTTTTCACTCCGTTGGCGGGGGGGCATCGCCAGCGGGGAGAGCAGCCCAGGTGACTCCAATCGGGCTCGCAAGGACTCATGGACACTGGAGTACCCGCGCTTTTGCTCGCAGCCCCGCTGACGCTATGCTGCCCCGCGCTCCTCACCACCAGTTCCAGGCAGCAACAGTGCAAAAGGCGAGGCGCTGCGGGACCCGCGAAGCGGGTCCGGCGAGGCGCTGTAGGTTCCAAAGTCTAACCACGCAGGGGCTCAGGAGATTTCACAAACAGCAGGTAGGGCTTGCACACGGCTTCCACAGGGGTCCCAACAAGCCGGTAACACGGTGTCCTTTTCACTCTGTTGGCGGGGGGGCGTGGCCAGCGGGGAGAGCAGCCCAGGTGACTCCAATCGGGCTCTCAAGGACTCCTGGACACTGGAGTCCCCGCGCTTTTGCTCGCAGCCCCGCTGACGCTATGCCTGCCCCGCGCTCCTCCAAAGTCTAACCACGCAGGGGCTCAGGAGATTCCACAAACAGCAGGTAGGGCTTGCACACGGCTTCCACAGGGGTCCCAACAAGCCGGTAACACGGTGTCCTTTTCACTCAGTTGGCGGGGGCGTGGCCAGCGGGGAGAGCAGCCCAGGTGACTCCAATCGGGCTCGCAAGGACTCCTGGACACTGGAGTCCCCGCGCTTTTGCTCGCAGCCCCGCTGACGCTATGCCTGCCCCGCGCTCCTCACCACCAGTTCCAGGCAGCAACAGTGCAAAAGGCGAGGCGCTGCAGGACCCGCGAAGCGGGTCCGGCGAGGCGCTGTAGATTCCAAAGTCTAACCACGCAGGGGCTCAGGAGATTCCACAAACAGCAGGTAGGGCTTGCACACGGCTTCCACAGGGGTCCCCTTTTCATAATATCTTGGCCAACTATTTTGTCATTGGTATGTCGCCTAATAGAAATTTATAAAGTGAGATAATGTCATAAATATACATGGTTCCTACCGCAAACAATGTCACCAAGCGTGTGTATTTTCCAAGCCAGATCGTCATTTCAATATATGTCCATTTCCTCTATTCGGATAATCCTGCTAAGGTGAGCTCAAGCTTGAGGATATTTTTTCAATTATACAAGTGAAATTCTCACTCGTTTATTGGATATGCCACACGGTATTCCCCTAAGATGTTACAGGGAATAAAATATGAGGGAGAATGTAGTCCCCAATTGTGCATATCTAGGGCCATACACGCATATCACTGATGACATCATCTAGTGACTGTGTGTTTCTGTACAGTTTAAATATGTTTTACATTTTGAAGAATGAGTGGATGTATAAGTGTCTGGATGAAAGATTTAGTAGGTACATGACTGAATGTATGAGTGAGTGATTAAATGTGTCTTACTGAATGCATGGGTTAGTGACTAAACTGTCTGAATGTGTGCAGCAGTATGTCTGTTGTTGTATAAGCTACTGCATGTGTTGATCAGTAGCTATATGAGTGGCTATATGAGTTATTGATTGGTTGCCCGAGTATTTGTATGGGAGACTGAGTGTATGTGGGGGTAGCTGGCATATATAAATGACTATACATAAGAGCCACTGATTGTGCGAGTGGCTGTATGGATCATTGTGTACTTGTATCAGTAATTGTATAACAAAGTAAGTATGTGTTAGTATATGTTTGAATAAGTAAGGTGTTGTGTGTATAACCGTATAATTGAGGAAATGAAAGTGTGATTGATTCTTTGCATGACTAACTAGATGTGTGAGTAACTCCATGGATGAGTGGCAGAGTGTGAGTGTCTGTATAGGTGTTTGAGTGCAGATGATAGTGTTGTATTGATGAGTGGCTGTATGTATGAGTGATTCTATGGGTAAATGATTGGATGTGTGTATAGACCTAGCAATCAGTGTGTGCGTATGTAGTAACTGGTATTGGTGTGTCAATGGTTTCAAGAATGGTAGTCTGTATTTAACACTGGGTGTATCAAAGGTTATATTAGAGTGTGAAGAGGTGCATCGTATTATCACATGAATGATATCATCAGTGATGTCAATTGAGATGTCATCAGTGATGTCATTTGAGATGTCATGAGTGATGTCATCAGTGATGTCACTGACCATGTCATGAATGATGTAATATGTGACATCATCAGCAGTGGATTGCGGGTGCGCGAAATATAGTTAGTACAACTAACTATGTAGGAGCAATTTCAATGGTTTTTTAAAGGCTAATTCCTAACTATATATGACCTGAAACCTATGGTTTTTTCAGTGAATTTGCAAGGTTTTTTAAATGCTAATTCCTAACTATATATGACCTGAAAGCTATGTTTTTTTCAGTGAATTCGCAAGGTTTTTTAAATGCTAATACCTAACTATGTAAGGCTTGAAACCTATGGTTTTTTCAGTGAATATATATATTTAATATAATATATATATTTTTTTTATTTTCAAGTTTTTTTTATATGATTACAGGGTCCACGCACCATGAGCGCTCCGTAAGCACACCGTAAATGCTCTGAGCTCTTCTCCCGACAAATTTTTTTAAGTTTCTAAAACATAATATCAACGTTTTTAACATAGATTTTAAAGGTAGACAATATCTGCTTTAATGTGGAAAAAAATTTTTTAAAACTTTTAACAACAGTATATTACTTTTTGAAGTAGTAACAAATCTTGCGAGGGTATGTCGCACGTGCACGCAACATAAGTGCTCCGTCCGCGCACCGTAAAAGCTTCGAGCTCTTACCCCCGAAAGTTTTATAAACTTTAAATCGTTATATCTACCTATTCTTTGCACAATGTAAAGGTACACATTATTTGGGATAATAAAGAACATATTAATTTAAACTTTTAAAGACCATATATAACTTTATTTAAGCAATTATAAATCTCGCGAGGGTGCGTACTACGTAAACGCATCGTAAGATGCCGTTAACGCTCCGTAAATAGACCGTAAATGCAGCGTAAGCTTACGTAAGCGCTCCGTAAACGCTCCGTAATCGCTCCATAAGCTTACATCCAACCATGTAATCTTAAAACAAAAGATTTAATTGGTTTATAATACTTCCTACTCCAATTGTTCAAAGACCCCTCCCATGTTCATCATTCTTCTTTGGCTTTCAGAGAAGCAACACCTTTTTTCTACAGCTCCTAGCTACAGAAAAATACTTCAAAATGGCTCAACATCCAGAGTCTGACCATTCTTCTAATGAAGACTTTGTTGAAGAGTACCCTTGCCCAAGTAAGAACAAGGAGTCCATAGTCTGGAGGTTTTTCAGCTTTCCAGAACATCAGAAGAAAGTAAATGCACCACTGGTCACCTGCAAGATCTGTGACACAGTGTTATCTAAAGGAAATCCTAATAAGAAATATTCATTCGGAACCCACAGCATGGAACCCCATGTAAAAAATATACACCCCAACAATTGGAGTAGAGCTGTGGTGCAAAGATCTCAGGAGCAGGACTCTTCTCCTAGTACATCTACAGCAAGAACCGGAGCACCACCAATGCCATCTTCAATGTTGGTGAACATTCAGCCAGAACTGAAAAATGTAATGATGCAATGCATACATTGCAATAAATTAGTAGCCTTCGGACAACAGTCCATTGTAATTTTGCAGAAGAACAGGAACCACAGATGCAACAATTGTTTTGTGTAAAAAGTTCATTCTTCTACTTCTTCTTCAGAAGAGTTCGTTCCTGAAACCCCTAGAACACAGAAAGAGTCCATAGTACGGAAATGTTTAAAAACCCAGAAAGTGAGAAAAAGGTAAATGCGCCTTTTTTCATATGTAATATCTGTCACACAGTACGTACAAGAGGGAATCCACAGAAACAGTACAGCTTTGGAACTTATAGCATGTCCGGAATATACACCCAAACAATTGGAGTAAAGCTGTAATAAAAAGATCATCGGAGGAGCAGGGCTCTGCTCCCAGCACTTCTTCTGAAGCAACAGTACCACCAATGCAAGCATCAATGGTTGCAAATATCCAACCTGAACTTAAGAATTTGATGGTGCAATGCATTCGTTGTCAGAAACTAATAACCTTTGCACAAGAGTCCATTCAAGTTATCCTGCAAAAAAACAGGAAGCACAGGTGCATTACCAGGAGCATTTTTTCTTTTCTCTGAAGATTGTCTTCTGGATGAATCTTCTAATTCAGTCCTCTTGATTGATAAAGCTTGCTTATAAACTCTTTGTTTGGGGTTCTTGGTAGGCATAATCTATTATGACTCTGTAGATATTTACAATCTGTTGAAAAGAAAAATATGACATATTATAGACCACTACTAACATAGCACATAGCAATTACATTAACTAAACAATATAAACACTAGTTCACATCTCTCTTTGTGTGTCTCATATCACTCTCTGCCTGCACAATCTCCCTCTTTGCATGCCTCATCTCACTCTCTCCTTCCACCATCTCACTGTTTGTATGTGTGTGTCATCCCAATCTCTGCCTACACCATCTCTCTGTTTGTGTGTGTGTCTCATCTCACTCCCTGTGTCTAAAACGATTTACCATTCTAAATTTTTTTTGGTTGAAATGTCTGGCTTTAAGTTTTTTGACAAGGAACACACTGAGTGTGTATGTGAATTAAGGAATTATATTTTCATCTTTTTCCATAAGGTTAGCTGTGTGTGCTCACATTTTGTATATTTTAGCTTACAGGGTAGACTTCTTTTTAAAGTATTTCTCATGCTTGGATTCAATGCTGGTACATGATAGTGCTAATAGTTTAATTTGGCTTGTAAATATGCTCCTTTTTTACAAGCGCCTTGCGCAACCTTTAACATGGGTGCAAGCAGGTAATATATGGAGAGGGATAGGAATAGCAGATAGAAAACAATATGAAATGGTGTGGGAGATGCATAAAGGATTTCACTAATGGCATCAATTGAGATGGAACATAAGATCAAGAGGGGCATATTTACAAGCCCTTTGCACAATGTTTAACATGGGTAAAAGCATTAAATGCATGCAGAGTGATTTAATTGGCAAACAGACAAAAATATGAAATGCCTTGAGAGATGCGTAAAGGATTTTACTAATGGCATAAATTGAGATACAATATACAAAAAAGAGAGGCATATTTATAAGCCCCTTGTGCAATGTTTGGCATGGGTGCAAGCAGAAAATGCATGCAGAGTAATAAAATTGGCACACAGACAAGAATATGATATGCTGTGAGAGATGCCTAAAGGATTTTACTAATGGCATAAATTGAGATACAATATACAAAAAAGAGAGGCATATTTACAAGCCCCTTGTGCAATGTTTGACATGGGTGCAAGCAGAAAATGCATGCAGAGTAATACAATTGCCACACAGACAAGAATATGAAAAGCTGTGAGAGATACGTAAAGGATTTTATTAATGGCATAAATTGAGATACAATATACAAAAAAAGAGAGGCATATTTACAAGCCCCTTGTGCAATGTTTGACATGGGTGCAAGCAGAAAATGCATGCAGAGTAATAAAATTGGCACACAGACAAGAATATGAAATGCATTGAGAGATGCGTAAAGGATTTTACTAATGGCATAATTTGAGATACAATATACAAAAAAGAGAGCCATATTTACAAGCCCCTTGCGCAAGGTTTGACATGGGTGCAAGCAGAAAATGCATGTAGAGTAATAAAATTGGCATACAGACAAGAATATGAAATGCCTTGGGAGATGCGTAAAGGATTTTACTAATGGCATAAATTGAGATAGAATATACAAAAAAGAGAGGCATATTTACAAGCCCCTTGCACAATGTTTGACATGGGTGCAAGCAGAAAATGCATGCAGAGTAATAAAATTGGCACACAGGCAAGAATCTGAAATTCTGTGAGAGATGCATAAAGGATTTTACTAATGGCATACATTGAGATAGAATATACAAAAAAGAGAGGCATATGTACAAGCCCCTTGCGCAATGTTTGACATGGGTGCAAGCAGAAAATGCATGCAGAGTAATACAATTCCCACACAGACAAGAATATGAAATGCTGTGAGAGATGCGTAAAGGATTTTACTGATGGCATAAATTGAGATACAATATACAAAAAAGAGAGGCATATTTACAAGCCCCTTGCACAATGTTTGACATGGGTGCAAGCAGAAAATGCATGCAGAGTAATAAAATTGGCACACAGACAAGAATATGAAATACTGTGAGAGATGCGTAAAGGATTTTTACTAATGGCATAAATTGAAATAGAATATACAAAAAAGAGAGGCATATTTACAAGCCCCTTGCACAATGTTTGACATGGGTGCAAGCAGAAAATGCATTCACAGTAATAAAATTGCCACACAGACAATATGGCTGAGATACCCGCCACCCCCTCTCAACACAATCCCCAAAGGAGGGAAACCGGAAACAGTTCTTGAAGTTTTTGGAAGAGGGAGGGAGTAACCCTCCCGGCCGTATTTATTAAAACAAAATTAAAACATTAAATCAACATTTTATATTATGTACAATTTCATTACCACATTGCGATGTTTGGCTAACCTTAACAGATTCTCTAATACAGAGGTTCTCCTAGCCGAACTAACATCCTACACACATTTACTTGAAATTATGAAATTGTACATCCTAACGTTTAAGGGCCAACGGCAAGGTCGTAACCGGTGTCAAGATCCCTAACCAGAAATACCCCCCCCACTTGTGAGGGGCGACAGCACTGAGGCGTACCTCAAGTGCAACTACCAATTTCCCTTTGACTTGACGGGGGCACCAATAAAACTCGACGCCACTTAAAGGTCGTTCGAGGACTCGTGTGAGGTATCTAGAAGGTAGCGTAGACCCCCCCAAAAACCCCGCACAACTTACCACATCTGCCGTCGCAGACGTCACTGGCCCCGGGAAATTCCCCAGGAGGGGGCTGTAACCCCTCCTACACAGGAAGGGGCCTTGACCGCCTTTCCTTTTCTTTCGGCGACCCATCCTTAGAAGGGACCGCCTCCCCGTTGAGGGGCCAATGGCCACCTCTCCCGAGCGCTCCCATCCGTGTTGGGTGACGCCCACTCATAGGGATCTTCCAATTAGTGCTCACCGATCATGACCTTACCGCCCGACCAAAATAAATACGACAATGCTAACTAAATGACTAAACTAAAATCACAGTAGCAACTATACTTTCATTAAAAGCATGCTACCAATGAACACTAAAGCAGAATTTCTTTATTTGCAAAACGTACCACAAATCGACATTCTTTATTACATACTCAAAATCATCACGATATTACCACAACCTGTAAACGAAAATCAGAGTTATCCATTAACTTTATTCAAAACCACTTGCTGTCATCAGGGGCTGGTGGGTGGGTCAAAATTGGCTCTTCGTTCCGTCTCGAGCTCACGTGCAGCGAGGAGGTGCAGCTTCAGAGCACAGGAACAAGAGGATGCCTTCCGGTCTTGCGTCCCCTTTTATCCGTCTTCAGGGCGGGCGTAAACCCGCCCCTGCCTGCCCCGAGGGCGTGGCCAGCCGCGTCAGTGTCTAGGCCAGCCCACTCTAGGGCGGGAAAAAGCGCGCCCCGGCTACGCCGCTTCGGGCATACCAGCCGAGACACGCCTCCCGCCCAAGATGGCTTCCCGGGGGGATCGTGGTACTCTGCCATACGTGCGGGGGGACCGAGTGGTCGCCCCTTTCCATATGGCTGAGATACCCGCCACCCCCTCTCAACACAATCCCCAAAGGAGGGAAACCGGAAACAGTTCTTGAAGTTTTTGGAAGAGGGAGGGAGTAACCCTCCCGGCCGTATTTATTAAAACAAAATTAAAACATTAAATCAACATTTTATATTATGTACAATTTCATTACCACATTGCGATGTTTGGCTAACCTTAACAGATTCTCTAATACAGAGGTTCTCCTAGCCGAACTAACATCCTACACACATTTACTTGAAATTATGAAATTGTACATCCTAACGTTTAAGGGCCAACGGCAAGGTCGTAACCGGTGTCAAGATCCCTAACCAGAAATACCCCCCCCACTTGTGAGGGGCGACAGCACTGAGGCGTACCTCAAGTGCAACTACCAATTTCCCTTTGACTTGACGGGGGCACCAATAAAACTCGACGCCACTTAAAGGTCGTTCGAGGACTCGTGTGAGGTATCTAGAAGGTAGCGTAGACCCCCCCCCAAAAACCCCGCACAACTTACCACATCTGCCGTCGCAGACGTCACTGGCCCCGGGAAATTCCCCAGGAGGGGGCTGTAACCCCTCCTACACAGGAAGGGGCCTTGACCGCCTTTCCTTTTCTTTCGGCGACCCATCCTTAGAAGGGACCGCCTCCCCGTTGAGGGGCCAATGGCCACCTCTCCCGAGCGCTCCCATCCGTGTTGGGTGACGCCCACTCATAGGGATCTTCCAATTAGTGCTCACCGATCATGACCTTACCGCCACAGGCCGGATAGTTGACCGGCTATCCGGACCCCCCACAAAGCTCCTACCTAAAGGTCATGTTGCAACGCTTTTAACCATGCTAAGAAGTCTCCTATGAGTAACTCATTCCCCACCCGAGACAAATGCACACCATCCCCCAAATACATATTGTCATCATTAATACAGCCATGCGAAATAGAATGCAATGTCCTGGAACGGAACAACCTACTCACTTTGTTATTAAGCTTTCTAACAGAATGATTCAAAGCAGGAATAGAAATAGCCCCTCGCCATACCTTTCGTGGGATCATATGGGACCACGCAATTATGCACCCCGGAACTCTCCTCGCCAACCAACTTACAGTGGAAAGCATTGCCTCCAGGAGAAGTCGTCTACCGGTGGTGACTAAATCATTGCCCCCTAGATGTACTATGACTATAGACGGCGGTGACCTCGTCCGCCCTAACAAACCCTCGAAAAATGTTTGAAACTGGTCAATACAGAGACCGCCTCTTCCGTAGAAGGACACCCTGTACCCGTATTCCCCAGCTACGTGAATCATGTCACCTGCTTTGAATACGTCCGCGGCACGCCTCACGTATGAGTGGCCCACGACCCACACCTCCTTTTTCACAGCCGGTGATGTCTGACCGCTGGCCCGGTGTTGGGTCGACTGCATAGTCCGCCCCGCCTCGTAGGCTTGCGCAACTGAAAATCAAACAAAAACAAGAGGCGTGAGTACATCATTACAGCTTCACAACATGTGCAACCGCACATACCTCTTATAACAATTGGAGGACCAACGCCCCACTCGTTTTACTTGTTCAACATTAAGACCCCTAGCTGTAGCTTCTGTAGCAGCCCCTATCCGAAAGGAATGGGTCCCAAACTCGCCCGGGTTCAAGCCCGCAGCGGCAATTGACATCGCAAGCACCCGCTGAAACTGAAATTTCGTCAGTGGGGTGGCGTCCGCGTGTCTCAACAAGGTCCCCCCCATGATGCCACCCTTCGTGCCAGGTAGTCATCTAAACACTTTACCGGACACATGGAGGACCCGGGAATCCTGCGTATGATTATGCAGTCACCCATCCCACCCTGATCGGTCTTGGACCTGACAAAGGAGACAGTCATTGTCTCTCCTCTGATCTGAACGTGTTCCTGGCACAAACCCCCCGTCACATCCTGTTTGTTCCTTGCCACTAGTTCGCTTACCCGCATCGCCCCATGAAATGCCAGCGTAAAAGCGGCTCGGAACAACACTGTCTCAAACTGAGACGAACATGTGGAAGGGAGTGTGGCCAACAACTGGGCCAACCTATCCAAACCTATCGGGCGCCTCTCATCTACTCTGCGACCCTCAAGGCGTTGCCACCCACGCAGCGCTTTCTGTACCACGAAAGACGCTGTCGGGTCCTGGATACCATGAGCCCTGGCAACAAAGGAAATGGCAGCACGATGCCTCTGGGCCGTAGCCACTGATTTCCCAGCCCTACGTAAGGACATCAGAAAATTCACTACCCATTCTTCGTGGCCCCAAAGCCCCTCTCTATCGGTCCCCAAAAAGGCTAAATAGGACCGAAACGCCCCTTCATATGCCTTCCTCGTCCTTGGTGCTAGACTCTCTCCCACGAGGTGACGAAGTTCGGGGCACCGAGAGACCAGAGAGCTTCGGGAAAGGGTGCCGGCTCTGGGTCCGCTGTGGGAAGGAAACCCGAGAAAGCCTGCATATGAAAACGAGACAGTGCATCAGCCGCCTGATTCATTACCCCCGGGACATGTTTTGCTCTGAATAGCACATTCAGTTGCATACACAGCAACACAATTTCTTTGAGCAGTCGTAAAATCAGTTTACATCGTGCAGCCTGGCTATTGATGCACTCGACCACGGTCATATTGTCAGACCAAAATATCACAGAGTGATCTTTGAACCCTTCTGGCCAGGTTCTCAGGGCCACCAAAATGGGGAAAAGTTCAAGGAAAGCAATATTACTTGTCAGACCATTGTCATGCCACCATGTCGGCCACCTTTGTGCCGACCATTTTGTGCCGAAGATGGCACCAAAACCTATGCTACCTGCTGAATCTGTCCATAGCCCCAGCTCTTCCGAGGACACGGCTGGTTTGTTCCAGACGACTCGACCATTAAAGTCCGCCAGGAATGCTAGCCAAATGCGCATGTCCTGGCGGACCTCAGCCGATAGTCTCGTGCGATGATGGCCCTCCCTTAAGCCGACCATAGCTTGGGCAATTGAACGGGAGAAGGGGCGGGCCATTGGTATAACCCTCAGGGCAAAATTTAACTGTCCCACCAACTGCTGTAATTGATGCAGCGTAACTTTAGATCCATTTATACACACTCGCAGGGCTGCCCTGAACTTCAACACTTTGTCAGCTGGCAAACGAAAACAACCCTCCCTGGAGTCTAACTCGATCCCCAGAAACTCGAGGCAAGTCGCAGGACCGACCGTCTTACCTGGTGCCAATGGCACACCAAACTGCTTCATTAACATACAAAATTCGGCCAAGGCCCGGCCACATTCAAGATCCCCTGCTGCCCCAAGGAACAGAAAATCATCAAGGTAATGCATTACATGTTGGAAACCCGTCTTCTTTGTGAAGACCCATTGTAGAAAACTACTGAATTTCTCGAAATAGGCACAAGATATAGAGCACCCCATCGGCATACACCTATCCATGTAATAATAACCCTGAAACATGAAACCCAGGAGACGCTGGTCGTCTGGGTGTACCGGGAGCAATCTGAACGCTGACTCGATATCTGACTTCGCCATCAGCGCCCCGGGCCCCAGGCGATTCAAAATGGCTACGGCCTCATCGAAGGATGCGTACCGCACCGAACATACATCCGGGTCTATTGCATCGTTTACAGAAAAACCACGTGGAGCCGATAAATTGTGAATCAATCGGAACTCACCCGGGTCCTTCTTGGGGACCACCCCTAAAGGAGAACAAACAAAATCCTGCACCGGGGGTACACTAAACGGGCCGGCGACCCGACCTCGAGTAACCTCTTTCCGGATCTTATCCTGTACCACGGTCGTATGCTGCAGGACCGACAGTTGATTTTTACACTTCTCCACACCCTGAAAGTCCCCTACCGGGATGCGGAAACCATACGAAAAACCGTTCCGCAGCACCCCAGCAGAAGTACGATCCAGGTATTCACTGAGCCAGGGAATCATCGCCAAGGTATCAATCGGGGTAGGTAAAGGCGCCCCTCGGACTATGTTAGACCTGTTTGGCGCCTCCTCTCCCCCCGTTATCACCCGTTTTGGCTCTGCACGTGGACTCAGGATGGGGCGACCCGCACCCACTACATTCATGTTTAAATTTACACGATCCCTGAGGCCTAGTACATTTACCTCTGTTGAAATTAAAGCATAACCCCTTTTTTCCTGTATTGCCGGCAGGTCTCGAGTAATCGTCGGTACCCGTACCTGAACGAAAGGGCGTCCCCCCATATTTGCGGGAGGATTCGCCAACATTACTTCCTACCAATGGCATTTTCAACATACCTGTCTCCTTCATTTTATCCCATGTCAAAGAATCGTAACAATCCCAGGTTAAGCTTTTATTATGCTCTTTAGCCTTTCTAAAAAGATTATCGTAGCAAAACCAATGGTTACCCTGGTATGATGTCGAGTACCCCATGATTCGCGACTGATAGGTCGGCAACTCGGCAAGCAACTCGGGCCTACGTTCCCCCAAGATCGACGTAAAGATTCCCCATGCATTGCCCCAATTGCCAATATTTTCATTCACTTTAAAGGCGGCCATTTTTGCGCGCCAAACACTCGGATGCATGAGGTCCTTCTGACCCTTCACATGCTCCACCTCATAATGATCAACAAGCAACGAGAAGATGTTCACATATTCCCCCGTCCAAATCTTCTCCTTAATTGCCAAAGGCACATGTTGGCCCAACCTTTCTCTACGAGAGGGTGCTGACTCATCCCTCGCAATCGGCAATGGCCGCTTACCTGCACCGGACGCTGCCTCTGCGGTCGCAATCGTCCCTTGTGGCTTGTCAACTACTGCAACCGGTGTGGACACCTTGGCTGCATCCCGCTTCTCGCGCAATTGCTTCATCAGCATCTGCGCCTCGGCAGCCGTGGCGCCCTCACTACTTTCGCCCAACCACGCTGCAAGTTGTGCTGCCAGGTCGGGCGGCATATCCTCATTGGACACCGGGGTGACCACCACGGGAATCGGGTTCCCCTCCGCCGGTACTGGGGTTGGCGCTTCGAGCGGGGTACAGGGAACCGGGACGTCTCCCCCAGCCGGTCCCCTCCTTGGCCTCTTGGCTCTCCCTCCTGGGGCTGCTCCAGCCGGCGGACGTTCCGGCCCCCCTTCCCCGTCTCTCTCCGCCACCCGCTTCTTCAGCTCGGTCATCTCCTTCATGAGGACCCGAACCATCTGTTCAGTCGTCATTCTCTTCCCGCCTTTCTTGGGCATTTCTCCGACAGAGAGATTACAACGCTCAAAATTGGCTCTTCGTTCCGTCTCGAGCTCACGTGCAGCGAGGAGGTGCAGCTTCAGAGCACAGGAACAAGAGGATGCCTTCCGGTCTTGCGTCCCCTTTTATCCGTCTTCAGGGCGGGCGTAAACCCGCCCCTGCCTGCCCCGAGGGCGTGGCCAGCCGCGTCAGTGTCTAGGCCAGCCCACTCTAGGGCGGGAAAAAGCGCGCCCCGGCTACGCCGCCTCGGGCATACCAGCCGAGACACGCCTCCCGCCCAAGATGGCTTCCCGGGGGGATCGTGGTACTCTGCCATACGTGCGGGGGGACCGAGTGGTCGCCCCTTTCCAGAATATGAAATGCTGTGAGAGATGCGTAAAGGATTTTACTAATGGCTTAAATTAAGATACAATATACAAAAAAGAGAGGCATATTTACAAGCCCCTTGCGCAATGTTTGACATGGGTGTAAGCAGAAAATGTATGCAGAGTAATAAAATTGGCACACAGACAAGAATATGAAATGCCTTGAGAGATGCGTAAAGGATTTTACTAATGGCATAATATGAGATAGAATATACAAAAAGAGAGGCATATTTACAAACCCCTTGCGCAATGTTTGACATGGGTGCAAGCAGAAAATGCATGCAGAGTAATAAAATTGGCACACAGACAAGAATATGAAATACTGTGAGAGATGCGTAAAGGATTTTTACTAATGGCATAAATTGAAATAGAATATACAAAAAAGAGAGGCATATTTACAAGCCCCTTGCCCAATGTTTGACATGGGTGCAATCAGAAAATGCATGCAGAGTAATAAAATTGGCACACAGACAAGAATCTGAAATGCCCTGAGAAATGCAAAAAGGATTTTACTAATGGTATGAATGGAGATACAATGTACAAAAAAGAGAGGCATATTTACAAGCCCCTTGCACAATGTTTGACATGGGTGCAAGCAGAAAATGCATGCAGAGTAATAAAATTGCCACACAGACAAGAATGTGAAATGCCTGTGAGAGATGAGTAAAGGATTGTACTAATGGCATACATTGAGATACAATATACAAAAAAGAGAGGCATATTTACAAACCCCTTGCGCAATGTTTGACATGGGTGCAAGTAGAAAATGCATGCAGAGTAATAAAATTGCCACACAGACAAGAATATGAAATGCCTTGAGAGATGCGTAAAGGATTTTACTAATGGCATAAATTGAGATACAATATACAAAAAAGAGAGGCACATTTACAAGCCCCTCGCGCAATGTTTGACATGGGTGCAAGCAGAAAATGCATGCAGAGTAATAAAATTGGCACACAGACAAGAATATGAAATGCCTTGAGAGATGCGTAAAGGATTTTACTAATGGCATAAATTGAGAAACCTGACTCATTTTCCAAATACAACAGTAATGAAGCCCAATATGCTTGTTATGCTTCCCAATACTGCAAACAGCACTCTCTCTATATTGAAAGAACCATTACTCACCTTTAAAATCACTTTTGAAAATGTATAACAGTGTGAAACACACACCAGATTTTATTAAGCAGAATCCCTGAACTGCAGCTCAGACACTGGAAACAGAAATGGCACAGTTTCCCACTCATTCTTCTCACTTATTTCTGCTCATAACCAATGAAATGTCTTCCCACACTATTTCAAAACTAAACTAACATTTCAATTGGTTCTACATTTCCACACTTTCAAACTCACATAATATTCACCCATCCCCCTACTGCTCATTCAACCTGTTACCATGGTAACTCCCACCTAAGGAAGAACAGAGTTTAAAAGTTCATCATACTATGTTGTAAATGAATCCAGCAAGGTTGTTAGAGCTTTCAATATAACAGCTAATCATGTGCAATGTTCCTTTCAATGACCTTTTCTGAACCGTTAGAATTGCTTCTTTTAAAAAACAAAACTATGCACCCTAATATGCTCTTTTGCATTTTCAGAAAGCACCAATCATTTCTTAAGCTTCAAGTGCAGTGAATGTTCTCATCTTTTTTTCTAAACTGCAAGCTTTTCAACTGCCATTTCATTTACAGCCCTCATCTGAGTACAACCAGTTCTGCCTTGAACATGCTTTCAGTATGGTTTGTAGGACACAGCTTTGTATTCTGGTCTAAAAGGTATGCAACAAACAGAGGAATTTTAAACCTTGATTTACCAAATGAGGATATTTTATGGATTGGCCAGAGAGGATTGAGATGTCACCAATTGATACCATTGGTGAAATCCTTCATGCATCTCCCACACCCTGACCTCATAATTGTGCACTGTGGTGGAAATGACTTATGCACTTTGACTGGGGTTGGTTTGGAAATGCTATTGAAGGACATCTTTGGACAATTGATGTCACTTTTTCCTCAAACTACCTTTGTATATTCCAATATATGCCAAAGGCAAAAATGGAATTGGTCCAATCAATTTTGTCACAGATTGAGAAAGCAAGGAAACATGTAAATAAATCTGTTTCTGCATACATGAGGAACTATGGAATGGGTTGTATATACCACAACAACTTGCATAACAACATGCAAGGCATCTATAGGACAGATGGTGTGCATTTCACTGAGGAAGGGAACAGAGTCTTTCTCTGTAACATCAAACTCTGCATTGGTACTTACTTGTAGGTACTAAAAAAAACACAATGAACACAACGGCTCGTTTTAGAGCCAACTAACATGTAAACACTCAAATATGATTTTTAACTTTGTTTTTTAAATTAATTTTTACCGAGGTCTCCGCACTGAGCACTCACCGAGCACTCCCTGTGCGCGGACCTATCGTGTTTTCTGTTATTTGTTAAAAAATAAACATTATTTTTAACCTTAGGAGTCCTTGAAAGACCCCCTGAGAAGGCCTAAGGGGTCAGGGACACTCTACCCTACCCCCTTCCCACTTTTTTAAGTTATATTTTTCACTCTCTTCTGAAACCACAAAATGGCGGCGATAGGGCTCGCGCACCGTGCATTTACCGAGCACTACCAGTGCATGCACCGAGCATTCACGGTGCGCGGACCTATTGGATTTAAAAAAAAAAAATAAAACTAAATGGAAATGGACATCGTCGCCTCTGTAGATACCTTGTATGTTGTAATGCAAGTTATTGCGATATATTTAATCCATACTGTAGTCTTTCAGGAAAGTAGAAACAGATTTGTTCACATGATTCCTTCCTTTCTCAATGTGTGGTCAGAATTGGCATAGGGGGTCATGAGTTCCTACTCTGGTAAAACACACTTGCTGTTCTATATACTTACTTATGTTGTAAACTAGTGCATCAGAGACAGTCAGTGAGAGAAAGGATGCAGGACATGAAGAACACAAAATTGTATCACTTTGCTACTACCTCATAAATTACATTTAAATAAGTATAATTTTCAAAACAATTTTTCTTTACTAAATTAAAATTTATTTATCAGAATTTTCAAAATCTAAAAGAACTTGTAGCATTTCTTCATCAGGAATTTCATCTGTCAAAGTGTCTGAAAATGATTCGTCAAACTCAGCAATGTCTACACATTCCATTAATTCCATATCTAGTGTTTCATCAAACAAATCTGCCATGGTATCTCCTTCATGTTCTTCATGATTTGTTTCATCTATAGGATCAATATACACCACAGAATAAGTTGCCTCAATAAACGTTGCTGTTATTTCAAAGAAGATGTTGGTAGGCTCTTCATTTTCATTCATCACTTTATGTTAGTGTACTATTAAAAGAAAGAGAAACAGCGCTTAGGAAGAGTGAGATAGGGCAGAGAAAAACTATTAAATTCTATTAGAAGAGTCACTACTGTGTAAATCTCACACTAGAAATTGAACACCAAAATTTCCCACAAAACGACCTCAGACACTATAGTCACAAAATGGCCGTGTTTCCCTGGACAGTGTATAGTGTCAAGCAAGAATTAGAAATATAGAGCACTGCATCTGATGTTGCCCTACTCAATACATAAGTATAACAGAAAAACATTAAATAGCTAACAGAAAACAACAGAGTTCTCCTTATAAATTAACAACTCACCTTCTAGAAAACTGTTGAACAGTAAATTTTGTCTCAATCTCACAGCTCAGAAGTATACCTCAAACGCTAAAATCTCAAAATGGCTGTTGTTTCCCTCTCATTTTTCATACATATTCAAATACCCAGCCAATCACATTTTATCACACACAAAATCAAAACCAAAGTAACATTTTAATTGGTTCAAATTATCAACACTTTCAAACTCACATAATCTTCAACCTACCCCCAATGCTCTCTATCAATTACCATACTAACTCTCCACAAAACACCTACCTAAACACAAAGGTGAGTCATCACTCAATGTTGCACTCAACCAACATCTAAACACTCTAACTTGTTATTTTAATGTATTTCTTTTTTGTCTTTTTGAGCCGCAGTCCGCGCACGGTGCGCGGACCCCGCGATTTAAAAAATTTTTTTTTTTTTTTTTTTTTAACCTTCGGGGTCCTTTACAGACCTAGGGGGCTCAGGAATATCTACCCTGCCTCCTTGTCAACTATTACACTTCTGTTTACAACCACTATCATCTGCCACAAAAACAAGATGGCGGACAACACTTCCTCATTTCGACTGACTGGAATGTTGACAGACGTCCAACAGCCAATCAAAATTTCACGCGCGCACGCTAATTTCCGCGCACGTGCAAGGACAGTGCAAGTACGGTGCAAGCCCGTGCGCGCACCGTGTCCCGCCTATAGATATATAATTTGAAAAAAGTCAATTTTCTCAACAATTACTGAAGGGATTTTCACCAAATATACAAAAGGCACTTCTGCATACCAGGCTCTACCATGTTGCCAAGTTTGCAGTAATTCCATTCAGCCGTTCGGGCTGTAGCTGTGTCTAAAGGTCCTATGGAAAATTGCATTGGACTCATTTTCACATTCAATTTTCTCAAAAACTACTGGAGGGATTTACACCAAACATACAAAAGGCACTGCTGCATACCAGACCCTACCATTTTACCAAATCTGGTGTAATTCCGGCCAGCGGTTCGAGCTGTAGCCTTGTCAGAATGTCCCTATGGAAATTAACATGGGGAAAACACGTTTTGGGACCCCCCTTTTTTCTCGGCCCCCGCTTGAGGAATCCCCCCGAAACTTCCAGGGAAAGAGCGGAGTGCAGCGAGACAAATTTAAGGAAAATTATAGGCAGATCCCTCAATCTGCGCCAAAGTTTTTCCCAATAGAATGTTCCGAATTTCCTATGGTAACTAGGTCCTAACTATATATACCTACTGGCTATCGCCAGTAGGTAATATATATATGGTCTCACAGTGATGTACGCCCTCGTAGGAGGTTCCGAGCGAGGGTGCCTAGCCGATCCACGGCAGTATATTGGGGTTTGACATGTTTTGTGATTATACACTGGGATATACAGTAGCAACTAGACTACTCAAGACCTAGGGTGATCCACGCTGTGTTATAGCTTAAAGACCCACTACTCACACATGAGACCATACACCCCCGATATAACTCGTATCCGGGGTGATATGCCGATACACGGCAATACACGTTAAACTCCATTAGTACCACTCATGGGGAGGCGAACATTAGTAAGTTGATAATCTTACGTTGTTTAACTGGGATCATTTGCCCATTCAAAGATGGCCCGCGAGTATGAGTTGCTAATGTAGTCCATCTTTTATGTTTGACGCTTAACACACACAATATGTATGGCTAATCTGCGGAGTGCAATTGACCCCGAGGAAGGCTTGAAGCCGAAACGCGTCTGTTTACTCTGTGCTAATAAACACGAGTGCAAGCATCAGTCCGTTTACGAGTGCTGTTTTCTTGTTAAACTACAAGGAACTGGAGCTGCTATATATATATATATATATATATATATATATATATATATATATATATATATATATATATATATATATATATATATTCAGTAACGCTGGTAGTCCCAAATGAGTCGCACACGAGACAGCAGAGAAAGGTTACCAGCCTTTTTAATTTCAGGTACGGAAGTACAACAGTGGCAGGTTGTAATGTACAGCTTCCCCTTCAAGCCTGACGCGTTTCGAGTTTCCTCTTCCTCAGAGGCTGCCGGGAAAGTTTGTGCAGTGGCGGGCAGGCATACCCCCAATTAAATGCTTTGTTACGCCTTCATGGCGATATACAGGAATTCTGGGATATGTAGTGCCCAAATGTTCTCCCTCAAATTGTGGCGCACTTATAACTGCTGAATTGGAGCCCTCAGGTGAGCCCCCGCCACGGTGTTCTTCCTCAATCCTGCTCTGTCGCTCCACAAGGAGGTGAGTCCATCCTCGTGGCCCCTTCAAGATTGCAGGTTGGTGCGGTACTCGGCGGATGGGTGTCCGCCCTTTATATTCAGTAACGCTGGTAGTCCCAAATGAGTCGCACACGAGACAGCAGAGAAAGGTTACCAGCCTTTTTAATTTCAGGTACGGAAGTACAACAGTGGCAGGTTGTAATGTACAGCTTCCCCTTCAAGCCTGACGCGTTTCGAGTTTCCTCTTCCTCAGAGGCTGCCGGGAAAGTTCGTGCAGTGGCGGGCAGGCATACCCCCAATTAAATGCTTTGTTACGCCTTCATGGCGATATACAGGAATTCTGGGATATGTAGTGCCCAAATGTTCTCCCTCAAATTGTGGCGCACTTATAACTGCTGAATTGGAGCCCTCAGGTGAGCCCCCGCCACGGTGTTCTTCCTCAATCCTGCTCTGTCGCTCCACAAGGAGGTGAGTCCATCCTCGTGGCCCCTTCAAGATTGCAGGTTGGTGCGGTACTCGGCGGATGGGTGTCCGCCCTTTATATTCAGTAACGCTGGTAGTCCCAAATGAGTCGCACACGAGACAGCAGAGAAAGGTTACCAGCCTTTTTAATTTCAGGTACGGAAGTACAACAGTGGCAGGTTGTAATGTACAGCTTCCCCTTCAAGCCTGACGCGTTTCGAGTTTCCTCTTCCTCAGAGGCTGCCGGGAAAGTTCGTGCAGTGGCGGGCAGGCATACCCCCAATTAAATGCTTTGTTACGCCTTCATGGCGATATACAGGAATTCTGGGATATGTAGTGCCCAAATGTTCTCCCTCAAATTGTGGCGCACTTATAACTGCTGAATTGGAGCCCTCAGGTGAGCCCCCGCCACGGTGTTCTTCCTCAATCCTGCTCTGTCGCTCCACAAGGAGGTGAGTCCATCCTCGTGGCCCCTTCAAGATTGCAGGTTGGTGCGGTACTCGGCGGATGGGTGTCCGCCCTTTATATTCAGTAACGCTGGTAGTCCCAAATGAGTCGCACACGAGACAGCAGAGAAAGGTTACCAGCCTTTTTAATTTCAGGTACGGAAGTACAACAGTGGCAGGTTGTAATGTACAGCTTCCCCTTCAAGCCTGACGCGTTTCGAGTTTCCTCTTCCTCAGAGGCTGCCGGGAAAGTTCGTGCAGTGGCGGGCAGGCATACCCCCAATTAAATGCTTTGTTACGCCTTCATGGCGATATACAGGAATTCTGGGATATGTAGTGCCCAAATGTTCTCCCTCAAATTGTGGCGCACTTATAACTGCTGAATTGGAGCCCTCAGGTGAGCCCCCGCCACGGTGTTCTTCCTCAATCCTGCTCTGTCGCTCCACAAGGAGGTGAGTCCATCCTCGTGGCCCCTTCAAGATTGCAGGTTGGTGCGGTACTCGGCGGATGGGTGTCCGCCCTTTATATTCAGTAACGCTGGTAGTCCCAAATGAGTCGCACACGAGACAGCAGAGAAAGGTTACCAGCCTTTTTAATTTCAGGTACGGAAGTACAACAGTGGCAGGTTGTGATGTACAGCTTCCCCTTCAAGCCTGACGCGTTTCGAGTTTCCTCTTCCTCAGAGGCTGCCGGGAAAGTTCGTGCAGTGGCGGGCAGGCATACCCCCAATTAAATGCTTTGTTACGCCTTCATGGAGCGACAGAGCAGGATTGAGGAAGAACACCGTGGCGGGGGCTCACCTGAGGGCTCCAATTCAGCAGTTATAAGTGCGCCACAATTTGAGGGAGAACATTTGGGCACTACATATCCCAGAATTCCTGTATATCGCCATGAAGGCGTAACAAAGCATTTAATTGGGGGTATGCCTGCCCGCCACTGCACGAACTTTCCCGGCAGCCTCTGAGGAAGAGGAAACTCGAAACGCGTCAGGCTTGAAGGGGAAGCTGTACATTACAACCTGCCACTGTTGTACTTCCGTACCTGAAATTAAAAAGGCTGGTAACCTTTCTCTGCTGTCTCGTGTGCGACTCATTTGGGACTACCAGCGTTACTGAATATAAAGGGCGGACACCCATCCGCCGAGTACCGCACCAACCTGCAATCTTGAAGGGACAACGAGGATGGACTCACCTCCTTGTGGAGCGACAGAGCAGGATTGAGGAAGAACACCGTGGCGGGGGCTCACCTGAGGGCTCCAATTCAGCAGTTATAAGTGCGCCACAATTTGAGGGAGAACATTTGGGCACTACATATCCCAGAATTCCTGTATATTGCCATGAAGGCATAACAAAGCATTTAATTGGGGGTATGCCTGCCCGCCACTGCACGAACTTTCCCGGCAGCCTCTGAGGAAGAGGAAACTCGAAACGCGTCAGGCTTGAAGGGGAAGCTGTACATTACAACCTGCCACTGTTGTACTTCCGTACCTGAAATTAAAAAGGCTGGTAACCTTTCTCTGCTGTCTCGTGTGCGACTCATTTGGGACTACCAGCGTTACTGAATATAAAGGGCGGACACCCATCCGCCGAGTACTGCACCAACCTGCAATCTTGAAGGGGCCACGAGGATGGACTCACCTCCTTGTGGAGCGACAGAGCAGGATTGAGGAAGAACACCGTGGCGGGGGCTCACCTGAGGGCTCCAATTCAGCAGTTATAAGTGCGCCACAATTTGAGGGAGAACATTTGGGCACTACATATCCCAGAATTCCTGTATATCGCCATGAAGGCGTAACAAAGCATTTAATTGGGGGTATGCCTGCCCGCCACTGCACGAACTTTCCCGGCAGCCTCTGAGGAAGAGGAAACTCGAAACGCGTCAGGCTTGAAGGGGAAGCTGTACATTACAACCTGCCACTGTTGTACTTCCGTACCTGAAATTAAAAAGGCTGGTAACCTTTCTCTGCTGTCTCGTGTGCGACTCATTTGGGACTACCAGCGTTACTGAATATAAAGGGCGGACACCCATCCGCCGAGTACCGCACCAACCTGCAATCTTGAAGGGGCCACGAGGATGGACTCACCTCCTTGTGGAGCGACAGAGCAGGATTGAGGAAGAACACCGTGGCGGGGGCTCACCTGAGGGCTCCAATTCAGCAGTTATAAGTGCGCCACAATTTGAGGGAGAACATTTGGGCACTACATATCCCAGAATTCCTGTATATCGCCATGAAGGCGTAACAAAGCATTTAATTGGGGGTATGCCTGCCCGCCACTGCACGAACTTTCCCGGCAGCCTCTGAGGAAGAGGAAACTCGAAGCGCGTCAGGCTTGAAGGGGAAGCTGTACATTACAACCTGCCACTGTTGTACTTCCGTACCTGAAATTAAAAAGGCTGGTAACCTTTCTCTGCTGTCTCGTGTGCGACTCATTTGGGACTACCAGCGTTACTGAATATATATATATATATATATATATATATATATATATATATATATATATATATATATATATATATATATATATATATATATATATATATATATATATATATATATATATATATATATATATATATATATATATATATATATATTTATATATTCACTGAAAAAACCATAGGTTTCACACCAGTTATAGTTAGGAATTAGCATTTAAAAAACCTATTAAATTCACTGAAAAAAACATAGGTTTCACACCAGTTATAGTTAGCTGGAAATGTTACTGATATAAAACCATTGAAATTCCCACGTTATAGTTAGTCGGACTCACTATAACTTGCGCGTGCAATGCACTGCTGATGACATCACATATTACATCACTCATGACATGGTCAGTTCCTGTTCAGTTAAAAGAAGAAAACCAAAAGTTCTTTTCAGAACTACCTCCAATTCTCATCAAAGAGCTATATTCTTAAAAAAATGAAGAGTAAGTGAAATATAGTGCATTGATAATTCAAAGGAGAATGAGTAAGAAAGAACAGAAAGGTATGAGAGGAAAAAAGAAGTGAAGTAGGAGGAATGAAAGAAGGTGAGTGTTAGAAAAGAAAGTTATGAGAAGAAGAGTGAATATGGGGAATGTTGATATTCAATGAAAATGTTGAAAAAGAACAGGAGTGTTGAAGGATAAGAAAAGATGCATTGCTGGAGTTGAAGGTAGAAGGCTTCATTTATGAAGCCATGCGTCACTTTAACGCCACCAAAGCATCACTTTTTGTGACACAACATTCCAATAAAAAATGCACCTTATTTATTCATATTTACAAAGTGGCGTTTCTTGGTAAATACATCACTTTGTAAACCCCTGTGCCACATTATTCCTACGTCAGGTGTAATGTATGCAAAAGGGACGTATTGACGCAAGAAAGGGTCGTAGAGGTGACACAGTGAATAAACTGGAGGCCTCATTTCTGAAAAGTGACGCATCGCTACGTGAAAACAGCGATGCGTCACTTTTCTGGACGCACTCCTTATGACATTCCAGATATGTCATATTTAATATATGACTAATCAATTCGCAAGGAGTTACAGATATGTCAGTACTTCTGACGTATCTGTAAACACAAAAGTAACGCATTGCTGGAGTGCGTCACAAAAGTGACGCAACTCCAGTAATGTGTCCTTTCACATGGAAAAAGCACCATGTGAAAGGTCTGCTGTGAAGCAGGCGCAAGATTTTGATGCAACAGCATCCTAAAAGTGACGCACTGAAATCTCAAAGATTTCACTGCGTCGCTATTACAAAGCTTTTTGCGGGGGAACACCCCCTCTGCATGCATAATACCTGAAGCAGATATAATGTGGCGCAGGATTTTAAAAAGTGACCCATCTACCTAGATGCGTCACTTTTTAAATATAGCGCAACGAGGCGCATTTTTTTACGCCACTGGTACAATGCGTCACTTTTCTGTGCGCACTCCTTATGACATTCCAGATATGTCATATTTAATGTATGAGGAATCATGTCGCAAGGAGTTACAGATATGTCAGTATTTCTGACGTATCTGTAAACACTAAAGTAACGCATTGCTGGAGTGCGTCACAAAAGTGACGCAACTCCAGTAATGTGTCCTTTTAAGAAAAGATGCATTGCTGGAGTTGAAGGTAGAAGGCTTCATTTATGAAGCCATGCGTCACTTTAACGCCACCAAAGCATCACTTTTTGTGACACAACATTCCAATAAAAAATGCACCTTATTTATTCATATTTACAAAGTGGCGTTTCTTGGTAAATACATCACTTTGTAAACCCCTGTGCCACATTATTCCTACGTCAGGTGTAATGTATGCAAAAGGGACGTATTGACGCAAGAAAGGGTCGTAGAGGTGACACAGTGAATAAACTGGAGGCCTCATTTCTGAAAAGTGACGCATCACTACGTGAAAACAGCGATGCATCACTTTTCTGGACGCACTCCTTATGACATTCCAGATATGTCATATTTAATATATCACTAATCAATTCGCAAGGAGTTACAGATATGTCAGTATTTCTGACGTATCTGTAAACACAAAAGTAACGCATTGCTGGAGTGCGTCACAAAAGTGACGCAACTCCAGTAATGTGTCCTTTCACATGGAAAAAGCACCATGTGAAAGGTCTGCTGTGAAGCAGGCGCAAGATTTTGACGCAACAGCATCCTAAAAGTGACGCAGTGAAATCTCAAAGACTTCACTGCGTCGCTATTACAAAGCTTTTTGCGGGGAACACCCCCTCTGCATGCATTATACCTGACGCAGATATAATGTGGCGCTTGATTTTAAAAAGTGACCCATCTACCTAGATGCGTCACTTTTTAAATATAGCGCAACGAGGCGCATTTTTTTACACCACTGGTGCGATGCGTCACTATTCTGTGCGCACTCCTTATGACATTCCAAGTAACGCATTGCTGGAGTGCGTCACAAAAGTGACGCAACTCCAGTAATGTGTCCTTTCACATGGAAAAAGCACCATGTGAAAGGTCTGCTGTGAAGCAGGCGCAAGATTTTGACGCAACAGCATCCTAAAAGTGACGCAGTGAAATCTCAAAGATTTCACTGCGTCGTTATTACCAAGCTTTTTGCGGGGGAACACCCCCTCTGCATGCATTATACCTGACGCTATTTTTAAAAAGTGACGCATCTAGGTACATGGGTCACTTTTTAAAACTCTGCGCCACATTATATCTGCGTCAGGTATAATGTATGCAGAGGGGGCATTCCCCCGCAAAAAGCTTGGTAATAACGACGTACTGAAATCTATGAGATTTCTCTGCGTCACTTTTAGGATGCTGTTGCGTCAAAATCTTGCGCCTGCCTCGCGTCACTTTTATGTTTACAGATATGTCAGAAATACTGACGTATCTGTAACTCCTTGCAACATGATTCGTCATACATTAAATATGACACATCTGGAATGTCATAAGGAGTGCGCACAGAAAAGTGACGCATCGCACCAGCAGTGTAAACAAATGTGCCTCGGTGCACTATATTTAAAAAGTGACGCATCTAGATAGATGCGTCACTTTTTAAATATAGCGTAACAATGCGCATTTTTTTACACCGCTGGTGCGTCACAAAAATTGACGCACAGGCGGTGCAAAACTGGCAGCGCAAGGCCTTCATAAATATGGTCCTGGATTTTCCCCGTGCTTCGCTTCCCGGTGCGCGTACCATGCGCTCCCCCCGCGCAAAACGAAAAAAAAAATAAAAAATGTAATGCCCCGCAGGACCCTATTTTAGCCCCCACATCAAACCTAGGGGTCAGAGAAGGTCTACTCTTCCCCCTTATGGTCATTTGCCCCTTTTTTTTTCAAACCCCTTGTGTCTCGATTTTACCGAGACACAAGATGGCGGCCGCTCCAGACTGTTTAGAATGTTTACAGACACCCAAGAGCCAATCAGCTTTCTGCGCACAAGTCGCGTGTCGCGCCAGGAGCGCACTCGGGTGCGCGCACCGGAAAGCGCCTATAGATATATATATTTTTTTGAACCTAAATTACTCAAAATCCACTGGAGCACATATCTTGAGACATAGCAAAGGCACATCGGGCTACCAGTCCCTACAATTTTGCCAAGTTTGATGGAAATCCATTCAGCTGTTCGAGCTAAAAGTGAAATCGACCGCCCTATGAAAAGTAACATGGGGAAAACACGTTTTGGGACCCCCCTTTTATCTCGGCCCCCGCTTGACGTATCCCCCCCAAACTTTCAAGGAAGAACCGGAGCTCGACGAGGCCATTTTCAGGAAATTTTCAGGCAGATTCGTCAACCGGTGCCAAAGTTATTCCAAATAGAATTTTGAGATTTAACATTGAAAAAAATCCTAACTATAACTACCTACTGGCGACCGCCAGTAGGTAATATATATATAAATATATATATTAAACACACTGTCACCTCGAAGAGAACTCACAAATTATGCAGGCCCGTGATGAAGGAGTGACTACAACTCCGAAATGCGTTGGACATCGTGCCTGAATAAAACTTCTTTGCACTGAGATACTGTGGCCACGGCTCCTTTGTTGGCAACTCCACGCATAATTTGTGAGTTCTCTTCGAGGTGACAGAGTGTTTCATACAGAGGGGGTGGCTACCCCTGCCGTGTGCCAGCCGAACTTTTGCGCTTCATATATGTATATATATATATATATATATATATATATATATATATATATATATATACACATATATATTACCTACGGTCGCCAGTAGGTAGTTATAGTAATCTCAACATTCTATTGTGAATAACTTTGACGCCGGTTGAGGAATCTGCCTGAAAATGTCCTCAAATTTGCCTCCCGGCGCTCCGGTCCTTCCTTGAAAGTTTGGGGGGGATTCGTGAAGCGGGGGCTGGGATAAAAGAGGGGTCCCAAAACGTGTTTTCCCAATGTTAATTTCCAATGGGTGGTCGACCTCACTTTTAGCCCGAACGGCTGAATGGATTTCCACCAAACATGGCAAAATTTTAGGGACTGGTGGCCCGATGTGCCTTTGCTATGTCTCAAGATAAGTGCTCCAGTGGATTTTGAGTAATTTAGGTTAAAAAAATATATATATCTATAAGCACACCACCGTTACGCGCACCGAGGCGCGTACCAGCGTGCTACGCGAGCTAGCGCGCGGAAAGCTGATTGCCTCTCGGGTGTCTGTAAACATTCCAAACAGTCCGGAGCGGCCGCCATCTTGTGTCTCGGTAGGATCGAGACACAAGAGGTGCCAAAAACAAAGGGGGAAAAGACCATAAGGGGGCAGAGTAGACCCCCCCTGACCCCCTAGGTTTGATGTGGGGGCCCCGCGGGGCAAAACATTGTTTTTATTTTTTTTCCGATTTGCGCGGGGGAGCGTACCGGGGAGAGTACTAGGGGAAAACCCAGTGAAATAGTAAAATAATAATTTAAAGTGCTTAGAGGTAGGGTAGCTCTGCATAGAGTTGTTGTGTTGTGTTGGTGATATAAGTACCAGTATGTAGGTACCAATGCAGAGTCTTAAATTCAATGTAGACTGTCTCCTCTGTAGATAATTTGCATGTTGTTACAGAAGTTATTGTGGTATATGGAATCTATACTATAGTCTGTCAGGAAAGCAGAAACAACATGGAGGCAGGAGATGAAAAAGAGATGTAAAATACACATTGGAGATAATACAGTGGGAGAAAGGAAGTAACTATGAGCAAAATTACTATGTAACACAAAAAATTTTCACAGTATACTATAAGTCTCACTTTATATGATATTCATTTCGTACTATTTCATGATTTACATATAAAAAAGAATAATGCCTCTAACAATTTTTAATTAATAAATAAAAATGTATTGCTGTGATTTTTCAAAATTTAAAAGAATTTCCAACATTATATCGTCAGGTATGTCCTCATTTGGATTCGATAATTCCATTTCTTCCACACAATTAAGTAACTCTTGGTCCAGAGACTGATCCAAAAAGTCTAAATAATCAATCTCTTCCTTAGGATTGTTTTCCAGATCCGAATGAAATATTAAATTTGTTTTGTTCTCCTGCCATTTTCTTGCTGTAAATTGCATAAAAAATAAATATATCAGTAGAGATAGGGCACTGTTGGGTTTAAGTTCAGGTACTTGTGAGTTTTTAACAGTGAAGTTATCTTTGGGCAGTGTATGGTATGAGGCAGGAAGTAGAAATATAAAAAAGTGTATGTGAAGAAGCCTAAGAAAATTCATAATTATACCAGAGAAGCCTAACTCAATCTATAACTGTAACAGAGAAGCCTATCTCAATCTGTAACTATAACAGAGGGACAGTAAATAACTGTCAGAAAACGTTTTTACAAATGAACTTAAAGTGCCCCTTACAAATTAACAACTTACCTTATAGAAAGGTGATGAAGACAAATGAGAAAATCCTTTAAAGATGTATCTCAGGTAGTTGTAGTCAAAATGGCCGTGTTTCCCTCTCATTTTTCATTTATATTCATGTACATAACCAATCAAATGTCAGGAAAAAAAAGTAGAAAATGAAAGTAACATTTTAATTGGTTGTAAATTGTAACACTTCATATGTGTTTTTGTCATGTAATTTACCTCAGGATATTTAGACAGGGCTACAGCCAAAATGGCACAATGGAATTCCACCAAAGATGTCATGAGTGATGTCACTGACCATGTCATGAGTGATGTATTATGTGACGTCATCAGCAGTGCATTGCAGGCGCGCAAGTTATAGTGAGTCCAACTAACTATAACGTGGGAATTGCAATGGTTTTATGTCAGTAAAATTTCCAGCTAACTATAACTGATGTGAAACCTCTGTTTTTTTCAGTGAATTTAACAGGTTTTTTAAATGCTAATTCCTAACTATAACTGGTCTGAAACCTATGGTTTTTTCAGTGAATATATATATATATATATATATATATATATATATATATATATATATATATATAGTAAAGACAGCGTTTAATTTGAAATGTATATGCTCCAGAAAAGTTGTTCAGAGGGAAAATGGACTACTCAGAGGTATCGTCGCGGAGAGACAGCCGGCTTCTGAGGTCAGCAACCAGTGGGTCGGAGGGCGCACAGGAGTGCCAACGCGACTTTGCCAGTAACCAGTATACATGTGTACTGCAGTCTAATGTTGGAACAAGCAACAGGACGAGGGGGACAGCAATACAGCAACTGCTAATGATACTCTAGTAGGAGCAACATCATGGTTAGCAAAACTGCACACCGCGAAGCAGCATTGAACATTTTTTAAAAGAATGGGTCATCTGAACAGATATGGAAAGACAAAAGTTTCACAACTGCCTCAAACTCAACGTCGAAATGTGTAACTTTGGAACGGCTTTACAAACGTGAGCTGAGGAGGTGGTGGGAGACAACCTCCCTTCAGAGTTATGTAGGTAAAAATCGGGTCCTGAGAGGACTACGAATATACACCATACTTGCCTATGAGAACGCTTCTACTGGAAGAATGGGTGGACCACACAGCCCAATCAAGTAAAGGCATGTTAGTTATATTGGTAACATTCGCCTGGAGCGACAGGGACAAAGCATTGAAGGAAATACAGACGGTGGAAGCAGAAATAGAAAAGGTGGGAGAGAAGACCAAATTAGAAGAACTGAGAGAACAATTGAAGAAACGCCTGATCAGGTACAAATTGAAAATCAAGCAAAGGAAGCAGGAAAGTTAGAAAGAGACAAACAGGATTACGCACGAGGCAGCATACTAACTTTCGCCAAGAAATTTGAGGGCCCAAGAAGGGAATAATCTGCAAGGGAGGTAGTTCCAACAACGGAACGATAGAAACATCAGAGTCAGAAGTAACGGGAAATTAATCTTTATGGGATGAAAATGCCAGTACATCAATGGACCAACACACGAAGACCCCTTTTCAGGAGGAATTCCAAGTCATGCCCAAATGTGGCTAAGAGGGGGAAAAAGCAAACCACCGGAGGGGCGGCTGCAAAACAAGAAGGATGAAAAAAAGAACAATTGATGGACAGAATGCAGAACAATGATGGGTTTAACCCAGATCTCTTGACTTGGGGTGAATGTCTTGATTTGTTCTGCATTCCGTCCATCAATTGTTTGTCTTTTACAAAACAAGAAGTGCCGGCTGGTGCCGGAGGAGGAAATATGTACCCGCATGAGACACGCTGCAAGAGGGGCAACAAATGGAAGTAGAAAACCTAACCATTATAAACCTCACACCAAAGAAATTACCAAGCTATTAGGAGTTGGTGTTAAGGTTAGGCTTAACGTTCTCTCTGTCCAATAAGTTTGAATATACTCAGACCCGAATTGATCTCTTTAAACTGACAAGAAAACTAAAGCTATGTAAATACTTCAAATTGAAACCTAAGAACATAAAATCAACTTAACTGCAAAGTAAATCCTTGGCAACTGACGTCTTAACTGGTGAGGATTTATTCGCTCTAGAAAATATGGAGCCTTTACGTACTAACAAGAGGACGAAATACCCAGTACTTCAGACATAGTGGAAAGAACAATGAGACTGGGTATCAAACCAGAGAAATACCCTAGTCCCTTTAAACCAACATCCGCCGGGTAGGCCCAGTGTCTCCTCCCAGGGAAGTCTAACCGAACATCTTTCCATATTCATTTATCACTTCTTGTTTAAATTTGTGATTGAACTAACGTCCTATATTGAAGACACGAAAGGCTTTCTTTGTCGGTTGGAAGAACTGCCTTGGGATTCAATCTATAAATTAATTGTGTTAGACATTACAAGTATTTATACCTGCATAAACCATGACGATGGTTTGCAGGCTGTGAAACATGATGCTTTTGGAGTTCACTGAATTTTGTTTGAAAAAACGATATTTTTCTATTAGAAGATGACTGCAATGGGCAAATTTCCAGGGGGGCGACGGGCAACTGGTGGGAAAAGCAGGTGGCATGGTCACAGGAGAACAATACATGAATGGAAAATGTAATATCATGGCATCGATATATCGATGATTTGTTTATAGTTTGGAATGGGTCTAAAGAATTAGCAGTGGAATGCATTGCTCACCTGAATAACAACAAAATAAATGTACAATTTACAGGGGAAGTAAGTTCAAAAACAGAAAATTACCTAGACTTAAAGGTCAGCATAGTTGAGGGCAAACTAAATATGTCACTGTATCGCAAACCAACAGCAGGGAATTCTACCCTTCATGGGAAGAGTAGTCACCCACACAAGTTGATCAAAAGCATTCCCTATGGTGAATTTTTTTTAAGATTGAAAAGGAATAGCACCAGAGACAGCGATTTCAGTATAGCAGTAAAGGGCAGCTTTGACAGATTCTTAATGCAAGCTTATGAGAAAGAACTATTAGACACAACACTTGGGAAAAGTGTAAAATAGGCCAAGGCAACAGCTATTGAGGAAATAAAGACAAAAAGAGCACTGATGAAGAAACTGCTAAGTTTAGGATGATCACAATATTTTCGGAGGATGCCAATTACCTCAGGAAAGTACTGAGGAAGAATTGGCATATCCTTATGACAGATGTGGTTATTGGCCCAGACAAGTAACCTTAAAAAAAGCAAGATCAATTAGAGACAGTTTAGTGCATAGTTACCTGGGGAAGAAGCCACACAACAAGGGTATCCTTAAAGAAATGAGGTGGTTCTTTCCATGCGGAAAATGAAAGGCGTGCATTGGTAGTAAGAGAACGTTAACGTATGTTAAAAGAATGCAAGCCAATAAATAGGTTTCTTACTTGCAACAATGCTTATTCAGTGTATTGCCTGATAAGTCTGTGCGGACTAAAATATGTAGGAAGCACTATTCACTCCACTAAAATTCGGATTTTGGAACATATGCGTTCCACAGCTAAAAAGGATGTCACGTATCCTGTCGCAAGACATTTCGCTGAGAAACTTCAGAGTAATAGGGACCTATTACATTATTTTGGCATAGATCATGTACCAGCAAGTGCAAGAGGAGGTGACAAGATTACTAAACTCCGGAGGTTAGAGTATAGATATAATATTGACCTGCCGACTAAAACCCCTCAAGGGATGAATAGTGGGGAGGAACTTGCAATACATTTAGGTGACTGAATATGGGTTCTGTTTAAAAGGTTACAGATTGCTAATATATGATTTTAATGGAAGCCAATACACGGCAGGAGAACAAGTGGCTACTATTGGAACATGAATGAACTGTAAAGGTATATGTTGGAGTTAATGTAAATGTGACATGCATAGGACACAGGTTGTGCAGTATGCCGATACACGGCATGATGTTAACATTTTGAACGATCAAATATGAAATACGCAGTGAAAGTAAATTTATAAAAGTTTGAATTAAGTGCGGGATGCCAATATACGGCAGAATTTTCAAACTTTTCAGTTGAAATCACTGATAAATTTGTTTGAATGTTCATATATATGATGTGTAAAAAAATAGGCTCATTGAAAAAGATTGAATTATGAGTTCAGCATAACACAGTTTCAATATGGCGGTTATGATTACTCTGTATCATAGTCTTTCTTTGCTTTCCATGTATGCCACGTAACAACATTACGTTTTTTCAAAAATACTGTTTTCCGGCGTGTGCGCCACACATCGAGAAAGTAAACTGACTACAATTGCCCCCGTGAGTGCTATTTTCTTAAGGAGAGAAGAAAAGCGGAGTGTTTATATTTCGATGGTACGCCCTGGTGATCACAGCACCCGTCTGGGAGTGCTCCGGAAAACGTGATCGGAGCGAAAATATATACATATATATTCAAAGCTCCAAAAGTAAAAGCCAGCACTTGCGGGGGGTTTAAATCCACATAGGATTTATTAGGCACAAAAAGAAAATGCACAAACGCGTTTCAGCGGTACGCCTTTGTCACAAACCCATGTATTCAATAAGATACAATTAATCAGTCAGTTATACAATCAATTTTACAAAAAAATCATCCATTTAGACACTTATATACCCATTTATTCTTCCATCGTCCTTGAGATATACATATATAAAACATATTTAAATTTCAGAAAAACACACATTCACTGGATGATGTCATTAGTGATGTCATCTGTGATGTCATCAGTGATGTCACTGACCATGTCATGAGGGATGTAATATGTGACGTTATCAGCAGTGCATTGCGGGCGCGTGAGTTTTAGTTAGCTGAACTCACTATAACGGGGGAATTTCAATGGTTTTGTATGAGTGAAATGTCCAGCTAACTATAAGATGTGTGAAAGCTATGGTTTTTTAGTAAATATATATATATATATATATATATATATATATATATATATATATATATATATATATATATATATATATATATATATATATATATATATATATTCCAAACACAGTTTTGCCTGCAGAAAGGGAGGACACCACACAGAAGAGTTCAGTATTGAGCTTGTTTAATCCACGGAGGCACACACAAAGAACAGCAACCACGGCATGGAAATTCACCCCTCCGACGCGTTTCGTGCTGTGAGCACTTAATCATGGAGTTCTGGGGTTGTGGAGATTAAGGACAGCTGTTTCGCTCACCAGATAACCACTTTAACTCCGCCCTGGGGCGGCGCCTCTCCTGAGGCTGCTGGTCCTCGTAGTTCAGGCATTGTTCTTAAAATAAGATGCTGTCTTTAAACACCCACTAAATAAAGTCCCAAGTGGGTCTGCACATGGAAAGCTGTGCTCTGTGCTGCCACTTGTTCCGATGGAAAAGCACTCGTCTGCCCCATTAGCTCGAACGTGATTAACATCCCAGCAGGACTGCGCAACACGCAGCAGGGCCCTTCCCGCGGCTCAGGCAGGCCGCTCAATACTCCAAACACAGTTTTGCCTGCAGAAAGGGAGGACACCACACAGAAGAGTTCAGTATTGAGCTTGTTTAATCCACGGAGGCACACACAAAGAACAGCAACCACGGCATGGAAATTCACCCCTCCGACGCGTTTCGTGCTGTGAGCACTTAATCATGGAGTTCTGGGGTTGTGGAGATTAAGGACAGCTGTTTCGCTCACCAGATAACCACTTTAACTCCGCCCTGGGGTGGCGCCTCTCCTGAGGCTGCTGGTCCTCGTAGTTCAGGCATTGTTCTTAAAATAAGATGCTGTCTTTAAACACCCACTAAATAAAGTCCCAAGTGGGTCTGCACATGGAAAGCTGTGCTCTGTGCTGCCACTTGTTCCGATGGAAAAGCACTCGTCTGCCCCATTAGCTCGAACGTGATTAACATCCCAGCAGGACTGCGCAACACGCAGCAGGGTCCTTCCCGCGGCTCAGGCAGGCCGCTCAATACTCCAAACACAGTTTTGCCTGCAGAAAGGGAGGACACCACACAGAAGAGTTCAGTATTGAGCTTGTTTAATCCACGGAGGCACACACAAAGAACAGCAACCACGGCATGGAAATTCACCCCTCCGACGCGTTTCGTGCTGTGAGCACTTAATCATGGAGTTCTGGGGTTGTGGAGATTAAGGACAGCTGTTTCGCTCACCAGATAACCACTTTAACTCCGCCCTGGGGCAGCGCCTCTCCTGAGGCTGCTGGTCCTCGTAGTTCAGGCATTGTTCTTAAAATAAGATGCTGTCTTTAAACACCCACTAAATAAAGTCCCAAGTGGGTCTGCACATGGAAAGCTGTGCTCTGTGCTGCCACTTGTTCCGATGGAAAAGCACTCGTCTGCCCCATTAGCTTGAACGTGATTAACATCCCAGCAGGACTGTGCAACACGCAGCAGGGTCCTTCCCGCGGCTCAGTGGGTGTTTAAAGACAGCATCTTATTTTAAGAACAATGCCTGAACTACGAGGACCAGCAGCCTCAGGAGAGGTGCCGCCCCAGGGCGGAGTTAAAGTGGTTATCTGGTGAGCGAAACAGCTGTCCTTAATCTCCACAACCCCAGAACTCCATGATTAAGTGCTCACAGCACGAAACGCGTCGGAGGGGTGAATTTCCATGCCGTGGTTGCTGTTCTTTGTGTGTGCCTCCGTGGATTAAACAAGCTCAATACTGAACTTTTCTGTGTGGTGTCCTCCCTTTCTGCAGGCAAAACTGTGTTTGGAATATATATATATATGTATATATATATACTCCACTTCCCAAGTACTTAGCTGTACCGAACAGGACCACGGACACGGTAATGGTTGTTGGCAGATTTTATTTACTGTGCAGAAAAACGTGCATGCCTCAGGCACGTTTCGGACACTAGGCTGTGTCATTGCTCACTACAAACAAACGGGTAATAAGGCGTACATTTTAAAACCACAAAAGGCGCCGAACAGTTACGTCACTGTGACTATAGTACCTCTTCACAAAAACATTGCATAGTTGATATTCCTGGCATTGTTATGTTAAACATAAGACTAAATTCATGGATATATGTATAGATAATGAATAATATTGCGCATAATACATAATATGTTATTATTTTAAAACATCCATCTATCTCTATAGTCATGTCGTATTAATTAAATTTAAAGTGCTCAGTGCAAGTCAATCCGTAGTTGAATCTTTTCAGTAATTCACATTTTATACTGCGTTTTAATTGCGGTTATTACTATAAAGTGCTATAGCTAACGGACATTCATATCGAATTGTGGAATAGTACTGTTAGCAATATTACATCAATATATCTAGTGTTAAACCAGTGAAACTTTTGCATGCGAGATAATGACACTCATATGGGTTTGAGATACAATACTCAGTTTGCACAAGATTATTATAACATCATGGTCTCCATCAGTAGTTCTAATACAAAAGGTGGACAAATAATGTCTACGCCAAGGTTCGAAGCATTAAAATCCAGCAAAATACGGGTAAGTATTACAACTCTATACATCATTTTTTATATTATTTTAGAGTACCCAAGGAAAAGTAGCCAAAGGGCTACAAAAGGTATGTTTGGTGTAGGGGGGTTTGTCCCGGTCACTATCCCGATAGAGGTGAGAGCGAGTTGCTGGGTATGGTTTAAAGGCTTTATTAGCTCTTCTCTGTTTAGAATGCTCGGGCTTGTGCATGAACTGTGCAACATATCCAGGTAGAGACCGGATTGTCCAGTTAAGGAGTCACAGGTTATGATACAAAAGGGAGTAAACAAATAGTCCTAGTGTGATTGGAGAGTCATGTTTCTTAAGGAGTGTTCAAAATAAGTTGCAACATCCGTGGCTCTGGTTCCCTTCTTCCTCGTGGCTTGTTCTAGACCCAGGCTGCTTCGCGTTGGTGAAGACTGGAAACGGCCTCCAGAGGGGGGGATGAAAGAAAACACACAAGACAAGCGTCAGGGTCTCTGTGGTAAATATACACAGTAGGGTAGGGGAAGCGTGCACATCCAACACCGGTCCCTATCAGTGAGGTGCCTAAGTGAGGGATACAGTGCTATTGGTGCAGTGAAGTGCTCAGGTGGCCCGCCCACCACCTCATAAAAGAAAACCCAGCCGCGCCATCACCCGCCTGTTGCAACAGTCCTCTGTGACCGTGGTTTGGTGAGATCCTGCCTCCTCTGGTTCCCTCAAGGGGGGCGGTCTCGCTCGCGTTGTCGGGTGTCTTTTCGGCGTCTTCTTCTTCTCGGAAGCTCGCAGGGACTACACCGTCCTCTTCTCCTCGATCGTTCTCCTCCTCGGTGTCCTCGTCGTTCCTCTCGCACAAACTGGTGTCTGGTTCCTTCTCACACACACCCTTCCCTGCATACCCTGCCATTTGTATCCGTGGGCCGGATGGAGATTCGACCGGCGTTTCCCGGAAGCCTGCAACGCCAACCTCGTTTCCGGTTTGGCCCAGTCCGGCGGCCATCTTGGGTTGGGTCACGGTGACGGATCCATCACATTCGGGTTCACCTAAATGTAGAACTTAAGGGTTCAAGTATGTATCTATGTGCAAACTTCTATATAATAGGCCGGCATCATAAAGTACCCATGTCTATACAAGGAAAGGCACCCCCACTGTGTTCCTCTTCTGTGTAAAAAAGTGTTTAACGAGTGACAAACTAATACATGAAGAAGGAAATGAAAATATTTTTTATTTAAAAACTATCGCTACTACGGGAATATAGAATATTACATACCATATAAATATGGCAGCAAGGCTTGTAAGCAATAAAGAATATTAGGACTGCTGGCTACTAAGTTATTCTATTCTCAATTATATCAGGGGAAGGGGGTAATTCATCATTACTGGATCAATCCATATGTTGGGTTCAACAACAAAGTACAAACACGTGAGGCAAAAGGTCAACAGGGCATCATCCGATGCTTACTGTATGGCATAAGGGAGCAAATGGTCTAGTGAAAATACTGTGACTTCTGGAGAATGTACCATTACAAAGCGTCTGATTGTGAATACAAAAGTCAAAAGATAAAAATTCATGAAATAGTTATACATAAATTCTAATGCAGGTCAGTACAAAAAACGACGGGGTAATGTAAAGTACATAGTTGTGTCTATAAAAAGTTGTACATATCTTCCCCTAGATTAAGCCCAATAGGGGACTTACTATCCAGCTCTATTATATATTTTGGCTCTAATTGCCCTAAAGTCTTTTCTCTGTAACCTCCCCTATTATTGGGTGCCACAGAATTGATGACAAAATATTGGAAACAATTAAGATTGTTGTCAAAGAAAGCTTTAAAGTGGCGAACCACAGGGTAGGCTTGGTCAGAATTTACAATCTCCCTAAGGTGTTGTAACACCCGTATGTGGGCTTGTAATTCGGTGCTACCCACGTAATAAAGATTGCAGCTACATTTAAGAACGGATACTGCAAAATCGTACGGCAGGTATAATGAGCTTTCAAGGCAATAGTTTTATCAGAAAAAGGGGTAGTGTACATGGTGGTGTTAATTCCAAACGTACACACCCGGCAAGAGCTGTGCTTAAAAAAACCTTTGCGTGGTGCTAACCAGTTTTCGGTTTTAACAGTCTCCAAGCTGTTTTTGACCAGCTAATTGCGCATGGAATATGCACGTCTAAAGGTGATGGTAGAAGTGACAGGGATAACCTCTTTAAGAATGGGATCTGTAAGGATAATTGGCCATTCTTTTTTGATAATGTTTTTGATCAGGTTGGCCTGTTTACTGTATCCTGTGATTAACTTGATCGCTTCTTTACTCTCTGTGTTTTTACGTTCATCAATGTCATCTCCTTGCCTAATTTTCCTATTAGGGTCTAGAAGATCATTACGGTCCAGAGTATTTGCTTTTCTCATAGCTGCAATTTTCTCATCTCCAATTTACTAGGTGCATAGCCATAGCCTCTGCTTTCTAATCTTTTGGGGGCCTCTAACTGACGATATTGTCTGGATTCTACTGAGCTGCATGCTCTATGGATTCTTAAGAATTCACCATAGGGAATACTGGCGATGGTGTGGCTAGGATGGAAGTTGCCTGCATGTAGGATTGTGTTCCTAGATGTGGGCTTTCTATGCAAGAAGGTTCCAATTTTATCATCTTTTATCTGCACTTGGATATCTAGAAAGTTGGTAATCTGGTAGTCTATATGGGCTGTGAATTTCAGATTTAATTCGTTCATATGGATATTCTTAACTAAATTCTCTGCCTGGGCCTTTGTGCCTCACCATACAATGAATATGTCATCTGTAGAGCGCCAGTACTTTGTGATATGTTCAGACCAAAACTTAGCATGTTGTACCTTGAGGACATGCTCCTCCCACCAGCCAACGTGGAGCCCTGAGTAGCTGGGGGGGAAGCATGCCCCCATAGCCACTCCCCTCAATTGTTTAAACACAATGTTCTCAAACATGAAAATGTTATTATGAAGGCACCATTCAATCATTTTGGTAAGCATTTCATTGTGGCGGTACATCTCTATAGCTCTCTTATTCAAATAGTATTTTACTGCTCTTATCCCATCTAAATGGGAAATGCTAGTATAGAGAGTGGATATATCCATTGTGAGCAAGAGATATTCACTGGACCAGTCACAATTACTAAGTTGGTAAAAAAAATCTGTTGTATCCTTAATGTAAGCCGGTAAAATAATAACAAACTCTTGAAGAAAAAAGTCAATATATTTTTGGGTGTTTTCAAAAGTACTGTTGGTGGAGGCCACGATTGGTCTCCCAGAGACCGGTGTTTCATTCTTATGTACTTTAGGTACAAAGTAAATGTTGGGTATCGTAGGGAAGTCTTTATTTAAAAAGTTAAATTTGTCCTTAGAAATTAGGCCATCTCTCTTCCATTGGTGGAGATCATCTTTGTAATTCTTCTGGATAGTTCTCACTGATGCCATATTGATTTTAGAGTAGCATTAAGTATCATGTAGGTGAAAGTGGGCCTCTTTGATATAATCTTTTTTGTCCCAAAGCACCATGTTGCCCCCTTTGTCTGATTTATTTATCACAATGGTGTTATCACTTTTCAATTTCTTCATTAGGGCCAAGTATTGTTTCATTTTAATTTTGGGTGGAATGTATTGGGATTGAGTTTTGTGTTCAAATTTCTATAATTCCTCCGTCACCTGATCAAGATAAATGTCGATGGCATCGCGTGGCATGTTAGGAACAAACGTTGATGTCGGTTTGAAAGGACTTGTCCCTGGCTTAGCTATGGCTACTCCTTCATTGTCAGCTCCCTCTTCTGTCCCGGTGATGTCATCAAGATTTGCTTTGAGACTGTGCAGAGTATGCATTAGAGGTACATCTTTGGCTTGCAGACCACCTGAAGCATTGATGTTGATATTACTCCTGTTTTTCTGCCGTTTTTGTGATGCCAAATTGTTTTTGATGGTAAAATATTGTTTTAATTTGATTTTTCAAATGAATTTAAAAACATCAATGCGTGTGCTACTATATCCAAATTGCTTTCCGGGCAAAAGGATATGCCCAAAGATAGGAGTTGTTTTTCGGCTTTATTTACGACCTCATCACTTAGGTTGACTATAGTGTTTTCATTCATTAATTATTCTTTCGCTAATACCGGTTTTGTTGTCTCTTTCCCCTTGTTGCGGGAGCATTTCCATTGTTGTCTCCTCCTTGTATTGCGACTTTGCTTATTGAGGCGTTTTGATTCCTCAGGCGTAATGTTGGTTTGCGCTGCATTCTGATGTATTCTAGTTCTTCTGGATATATATATATATATATATATATATATATATATATATATATATATATATATATATATATATATATATATATATATGAAATGGAATCTATCCTCACACCAAAGGGATGCAATTCTGAGCCTTGAGAGGGACGACTCGATCGTGATTAAGCCTTCAGACAAAAGCGGAAATGTTGTGATTCAGAATTGTCAGAATTACTACAAAGAAGCCCTACGCCAGCTACAAGATCGCAACATCTACCTGCCCACAACAGAACAAGAATACCAACGAAGTACATGCGAATACCATATCCTGATTGAGAACTGGTATGGCAAGGGGATATTATCCGGAGAGGAGGACCTATATCTACAGAATAAACAACCTCGGTTACCCAACTTCTATCTTTTACCAAAGGTACATAAAGACTCCACTAGACCACTAGGGAGACCCATTGTATCGTCCATTGGAGGACTGACGGAGAATATGTCAAAGTTCATCAACTCTTTTTTGGCCCCATGGGTAAACCAATTAACTTCGTATACCAAAGATACAAAGGACTTCCTCAGGCAGATACAGGACGTGGAGTGGGAAAATGATCTGGTAATGATAACTTTAGACATTTCCAGCCAATATACCAGCATAAGGCATGCTGATGGGATGAGAGCGGTGAAAACCTTCCTTGACCTAAGATCTGCCAGATACCTGGAACACAGAAGGATGATTATGGACGTTATATCATTCTGTTTAAATAACAATATCTTTATTTTTCAGGATCAACTGTACAGGCAGATCAGGGGGACGGCCATGGGCACCTGCTTTGCCCCCAGTTACGCGAACTTGTTCGTGGGCTGGTGGGAGAAGCAGGTGGCCTGGGAGGATGACAAGGTAGAATGGGTGGACAGGATAATCTGTTGGAGGAGATATATCGCCGATCTCTTCCTTATTTGGAAGGGATCAGAATCCTCAGCAGAGGATTATATTACGTCCTTAAATATCAATGATCTGAATTTAAGTTTCACCCACAATATGAGCAGGAAAGAGGTACATTTTTTGGACCTTAGGGTCTTTGTCGACTCAGGCTCAATCCAAACCGCCCTCTACAGAAAGGAAACAGCGGGGAACTTTGTCCTGCATGGACGGAGTAGTCACCCCGGAACCCTCAGGAAAAGTAGCCCCTACGCGGAACTGTTAAGAATAAAACGCAACAGTTCCCTGGATAAGGACTTTGAGGAGGCAGCTGAGAAAAGCATAAATGTTTTTAATCACGTGGCTATTCACACACGGTGCTCAAACAAGCAAAAGACAAAGTATTAGCCACTGATAGGCAAACACTCTTGATTGAGAAGGAGAGTAGAGCAAGGAAGGGTGGCAATGGCATAATAAGATTATCACCAACTATTCGGTGGCAGCGAATAGGGTGAGAGCCATTATGCTAAGGAATTGGGGTATTCTCAAATCAGATACTGTTATCGGCAAAGATCTATCGGATCATCCAATGATAACGTTCAGGAAAACTAAGTCCCTGAAGGACAAGCTGGTACAAAGCCATCTGTCCAAAGAGAGATCTAAAGCAGAACTACACGCCATGCATGGGTCATACATAACGCGCCTTGTTTATGGAAGCCGCGCCCATTTGTTTATGTCCGCCCTGAGCCCAGTCATAACGCGTAGTTATAGAACTACATGAATGAAGCGCCCAGTGTGTCTGCCTGAAGTGAGTACACATGTAAGTGCGAGCCCATGCCTTAGTTTGAACTTGTACATTCATGGCCTTATGACAATGTTTAGGCTGACATGTTTAGTTACACATGGCCATGCCCCTCAGTAACTTACACATGTAACTAATTGACCCCCAGGGACCCCCAGTATACAAGTGGAATTAGTTCCACATCAGCAAACGCACCAGGGGGCCTCCTCCTGATCCCGTTTAAAAAAGAAATACTTTTAAGACGGGGGCTGTGTACCCCCCCTTCTTGTTCTTTTTTTTGGCCCTGGGGACCCCATCCCCCAGGGCAAGCCTCCAATTCTTTTTTTTGTCTTTTTTTACGGGAAGGGGGCGCATGGCCTCCCTTCCTGTGGCCAATTCCGGCCCGGGCACCCTATCCCCCGGGGCCTGCCTTTTTTTTCTTTTTTTAAATGATGGAGGGGGGCCCCGGAGACCCCATCCCCTGGGGCCTGCCCTCTCGGTTGGGGACCGTGGGGGGTACCCAAGCTCCCCACGGTCCCTGCGGGCTCCCCGCATCCTGCGGGAGCCGGCATTGCTTTTCTGCTTGGGGAGCAGCTAACAAGCTGCTCCCCATGCAGAAAAGCAATACGCTTTGATTTTTGAAAGAGAGAGCAGGTTTCCTGCTCTCTCTTTAAAAAATCAAAGAAGTTTGCTGTGGTAGGGTGGGAGCTGCGAGGCTCCTAACTTACCATAGCAAACAGCAGTGTCCCCGGGACACTGCAGGAGCCGGCCCTGTGGGGTGGCGGTCCCCAGGGCCATCAAGGGCTCCAGGAGGAAGGCCTCATGCCCCCCCTCCCACCTGTTCAAAGCCCAGGGGGTGGTGGTCCCCGGGGCTGGGGGGTCCATCACGGACCCCCCTATTTTACATATTAGAGCCCCAGGGGGGGTGGCGGTCCCTGGGTCATGTGGGGGGCTTGAGCCCCCCCACACAGATTTTTTTTTTTTAAATAAACAAAGCCCAGGGGGGTGGCGGTCCCCGG